>NC_085998.1:735000-872500 GCF_030014385.1 Trichomycterus rosablanca
AAAACATTTCAAAAAGCTGAACTGTTAAAACGATATGAAGTGAAAGTGAAAGTAAATCTCAGCACCACTCTGCTTCTGTTGATGCATGCTCAATAATCCAGGTACACAAATCCACAAAGTTGAATCGTATCTCTACAACAAACTTGTTTCCAGATGAACTGATTTAACTTTGTGGACCACTCTGCTTATTTCTACTAAACTGAACTAAAATAAAAACACGTTTGACTTTAATCTGCTGCTGTGATTAGAAAATATTTCTGAATTGATTCTATTTTCATTATAGAATGATTTTAATAACGGGTCAGTGTGGGTCTGTAGGAAACACAGATGTTAGATTCATGTGAACTTTTTTAATCTGCAGTTTATTCAGACTGGAATTATTCAACTCATTTAACTGGGTTTAATTTCTGATTCAGTACCAACATAACAAATGGTTCGGTGTCAGTATCTGGATCTAAAATGGTTAAACACCATCTACACTGAAGGTTTTACAGCTAAATAAACACAATTTACTGTGTTCTGATCCACATAATCCACTTTATTATTAAACAGCATCGACTCTGTTAATAATGAAATACATTTCAGACATTTTTACTGGAGGAATTTGTTGTGATGGAATCTCAAACTCATGTAAAGTGTTTATTCTACTGTGTACAGAGCACATTTTAAAGTCCAATAAAATTAGCACATCAAATTATTAAATACCACCACTATGATCATAAAGAGCACTTACTGTAGTACTCTAATTGTGATTTATATTCATTTTACTGTAGAAATGTGGAGTAATGGAATAAGTGTTGTGTACAGACACTGTTTAGCGCACTGGCATGTAAACACACATTATATCTGATCAAACAAGCACCAGAATACAGTGGACATTATTAAATCTGACCCACCATTTACATTCAGTACATTCACATAATCAGTAGGTTTAAATAGCCAGTTCTGTCCATAGTTAAACGATTGGCTACAAACAGAATCAAACAGTAACATAAAACTATAAAACATTAAATCACTCAACAAACTAAATGATTAGACCTCTAGAGAGTTCTATTATAAACACTGAACTGAACACACGTCTACAAATGTTTAATTAATTATACAAAAAAAAGAAATGTAGCTAACAGTGCTTTACTAGGACGTCAGAAACACAGTGGGTAGAGTTTTAGGCTTAACGGAATGTTGTGGGTTTAAAGTTTTTACGTCCCTGTGGTAGAATTTTGTTCCGCTTTCCCCTGCAAAATCATTTGAATTCACCTACATTAGAGGATTTTCCAGCATTAACTGCATGTTTAAGGTTTCACAGCATCTCAGTGGAATCCAAATCAGGACTTTAACTCCACCACTCCAGAACCTTCATTTTGTTTTTTTGAGGCTATAAAGCTACAAGCAGTCGTTCATTTTCTATAATCAGTTTTATACACCTGTTAGCAATGTTTGTGGCGGAAAGACAAAGTGTTACATACTGCCATCAAGGCGACACCTTTTCTGGGGAAGTCCATGATTATTTCAGCAAGACAATACCAGGTCTCATTTTATACATGCTACAATAAAGTGCAGAAATAGAGGGTGTGTGCTGTGTGTGACTGTTAAGCTGCTAAAATTTGGTATCAAGCAAGAACAGAGAAAAATTCTACTTGGAAAAAATGCACTAATTAGTGTCCTCGGTTTCTCAATTTCATATAGAAATGAATAAAGAAATTCTGTAGTTAGTCCGAGATCTCTAACAAGTGTGACAGGAAATGTTATACTTTATTAGTTATTTGCATTAAACTCATAAGTTTTTTGCTTTTTTAGTTTATTGCTTTCTTAGATCAATGAAGTCGTGCATCATTCTGTAGTCCTCGTTATGCCCATATTTGGAGACCTGGGTCTAAGCGCGATTTCCAATGGGAAAAATGAACAGGGTTTTCAAAAAATCAACTCTAACGCATCCTGTGCTAAATAAACATGTTCAGAACACTGTACGTTTTGTCCTGTGTACATTTTTCACCTGTACATCACAAGTTCAAGTTCACAAATTCAAAGTTCAGAGTTTGGTCAGACCATAACAAGGCTTAGTTTCCCACCACCTTTGTGGCACATGTAATCTAGCCATATTGAGACTTTCCTGCCTGTAGTGGAATTACTTAGGAAAAGGTAACTCACAGGTTTGCTGGGATAAGGAGGGGTTTGTCCTCAGAATCTCAGATTTTCAGTCAAGCTAGTGTTAAAAGAAGGGCGCTCTCAAAGGCTCGTCCTCTTTCTTACGTGGTTGTGTTTCTAGACTGCAGGAGAAAGGAGCGCCGATTGGCTTAGCTCTGACATATATTCACAGATCATTTTTACACTTAATAAAGTGTTTTAAAGAGTACTTTCTGGACTTCCCGACTGCTTTCTTCAGGACCTCTTGGACAAAAGATTCATTCTAACAAATGGTAGCAGAGGATGGTCCAAGAGACCTGAGGTAGCATCAGATCGATTCAGCTGATCAAGCTAAGACCGGAGATTCTGAGGATCTTTTGTACTCAATACAAGACGCGTCTATACAAGGTAAACAGATGTTCTCTGTATATATATTAGCTGCATTTATTATTTAGCGTATTGAGTGTGAAAGTGAATCTCAGAATCCGTAAGTGTCTGATTAAATTACTAAAGTATCATTAGATAGTTTAAAACTGTGAATATATGTTGGAGCTAAAATGTATGTGTCCTGATTGCTGAATTTGAACCAGATCGGTCTAAATAAACTGTACAGGGCGCCATTGTGTTGGACTGGGCTAGGCCCGGGAACACCATTGGAATGCAAGGAGAATCCGTCTGTTCGGGCAACGGGATTCGCCTAATTTGATTGTTACACATCTTAAAAGAATCTGGCTGTTTGGGTAACGGGATTTGATTAAGAAGAGTGTTCTAAATTTTAACGAATCTGTCTGTTCGAGCAACGGGATTCGGTTAATTCGATTGTTACAAATCTTAAAAGGAGAGCCTGTCGGTTTTGATAGCGGGGCTTGAATAATAAGATTGTAATAAATACGGGCTTGTCTGTTTGGGCAACGGAGCACCGTTTAATCTTGAAAGAATCTTTTGGTTCTGGGAACGGGATTCGATCTATAAGATTATGCTAAATTCGGGCTCGTCTGTTTTGGCAACGGGGCTCGAGTAATTTGATTATTCTAAATTCTAAATTCGGTTCGAAAATAGTACATCAGGAGTCTGTTTGTCAGTGTTTCTGTGTGTATTTGTCTGTGTTTTCTGTCTGTCCGCCATTTTGGCTCTGTCTGTCCGCCATTTTGGCTCTGGGAGCGCTGCGTGTGTTTTCTGTCTGTCCGCCATTTTGGCTCTGTCTGTCCGCCATTTTGGCTCTGGGAGCCAAATAATAAGTGAATGAAATAATAATAAAATGAAATAATTTAAAAATGAAATAATTTAATTTTATAAGCTTAGGATAACTATGAGTTAAGATGAAGTATTTGTTATGGTACCTTATTAAGTGTGTTTTAATGTGGGTGGCGTCTGAAAGAACCCAGTGAGTTTTGCGACGGGGAGTCGAGTCTTTTGTCTCGGTTCCTTTTAGGGAGCCATATATTTACATAATGGCTCCTGGAAGAGTCGGTTCCTTTGTTTCGGTTAGAAGAGCCGGTTCATAGATTCGAATCATCTTACGACACATCGCTAGTGATTATACAGTTTGAAAAAGTTTTATGTCATTTGAAATGACACATTACACATCCCTAACTGTTTTAATTGTTGCATCAACATGTTTCTTCTATTGCATTTGAGTTAAAAACTTCTGTTGAGGTTTGTATCCACTCCTGTTTACATTACACAGAGGAGACCCCCTGCTGTTTACTCGGTGAGTACATTTTAAATGAGTTACTTTCTACTTTTTGCTTGAGTGGATTTTCAGAGTAGTAACTTTACTTCAAGATTCATTAAAGTAATGGTACTTTTACTTGAATACACTTTTTGGTACTCTTTCCACCTCTGATTAAGACATGTGTTGATATATTGGATTATATACTGTCAAAGCTTGTGTTTATTTGTGAGTGATGTCGTGTTTTTCTCTGTGTACAAATGCTGAATACAAGTAAAAGGTAAAAGCTAATATGTTACTGTTTCTAAAATATTGTGTAGTTGTAAAGAGTGAGATTTCATAGACTGTTGCAGGGTTCAGAAGTTTACAGGATACAAAGTCAACAAAGCCAAACTGCAGATATGCCGACCTGTCGTGACATTTCTAGGATGGAGGGTTTCCAACAAGGGTCACTCCCTGACTGCTGACACCAGAGGTTGCATCCTGAATCACCCGAAGCCAACTACCGTGAGTCACCTTCTGTCTTTTCTTGGCTTGACAGGTTATTCCAGGAACTACATCCCTAATTACTCAGGCTTGGTTGCACCTTTGAGGGCTGAAATTATCAGGTTAGGTCAAAGAAACCTAACAACCTAAGTAGAGTGGGCCAAGCCCCTTGAGGCTGCTTTTATTGAATTAAAACAACAACTGACCTTAGCCAGTGACCTACAACAACCGAAATACTCTGACCCTTTCTATTTGGATGTTTCTGAAAAGAATGGCATTATAAATGCAGTTCTTTTTCAGAAAAGGGGGGAGTGGAGAGCTGTACCCTTGTACCATAGCTCAAACAGCACATTTGGTCATGTCATCCTCTTATTGTCAATACAAGTCATGGTGTGACTGCATTTTTGATTTCCACAGCCTTTACCCTGTCAAGAGCGAGAAAAGACAGAATCAATAGTATTCTCACTCAACCTCATATCTCATACACTACAGGGAAGATGGTGAACATCATGACTGTATTACTCTATCTATTTTTGGGCCTGATAGGAATCCTGAATTGGAAATGTTTGTGAAAGGATTTGCATCCAGAGATGCTGCAACAGACAGGAAACAAGTGGGCTTAGTTAAAATTTTAGCAAATGATACTTTGTGTCATTGTCCCTCCTATTCAATTTATTGGCTTAAACTGTTGAACTACATGCTCTAATAACAGCCTCTAGACTGGCTGAAAGCAAAACTGCTTACATGTTTATGAACTAAACTTTCACATATGGAATCGAACAATTGGTTGTATTTGGTGGAAGAGAGTCTTGTTTTGACTAATTTAAATTTGGAAATCGCCCACCATACCTTGTTGCACAACTTGTGGATGCAATTCTGCTGCCCAAACAGAGAGCCATTTTGTAAATTGTGCATATTCTAAAGTTTTGTTCCAATTTTACAGGACAATGCCAGAGGTGACACTGCCGACAAAGCTGTTGTACACCTTCCACTGCTCACTAACGACATTATTTGTTTACAGGTCCAGCTAACACCAGACTTTGATTGAACTAACTTTACTTTTATCCTGTTGGAAAGCACAGAATTTTAGACAGTTAACTAAGTGGAACTATTTAAGTAGAGTTTAATGTGATTCAAGAAAGCCAAAGTGGATCAAAGCGCTGGTGATGATGAGCATGAGGGATTGGCTGACTAGGAGCAGGAGATGGTCATGTGAGAGTCTGTTGGATTGTGGGAAATGGAGTCTGTATTGTTAGAAGCAGGAGGTGTGTTAGTACCAGTGACCAAAAGTTGGGGTAAAAATCTGAATGAATAAATAATATAAGTCAGGGGTTTGTAGGACTGATGGAAGTTGATATAGCAGAGCTGTTGTTATTTTAAGTATGGCAGAGTAAATAATAAATAGTGGATTGGTGATTTTGTATTGGGAAAAAGGTGATTTAGAAAATTTGAAGGCTCTCTAGCATGCGGCGATGATGAAGTAGAATAAGTGTAGAAAATGTTAGATGTAATGTGTATGCACCTTCTGCTCTGATCAGTTTGAACTGTTTGAAGTGGAATTTTATATAGCAGGAAGGGTTCATGCAGTATGAGAGACAAATAATGAAGTATATGTTTGTTTCCATAGGACCATTGTCGGTCGCTGTGAAGTGACTGTTTGTTTCCAGGGGATCACTGTCGATTGCCCTGAAGTATATGTTTGTTTCCATAGGACCATTGTCGGTCGCTGTGAAGTGACTGTTTGTTTCCAGGGGATCACTGTCGATTGCCCTGAAGTATATGTTTGTTTCCATAGGACCATTGTCGGTCGCTGTGAAGTGACTGTTTGTTTCCAGGGGATCACTGTCGATTGCCCTGAAGTATATGTTTGTTTCCATAGGACCATTGTCGGTCGCTGTGAAGTGACTGTTTGTTTCCAGGGGATCACTGTCGATTGCCCCGAAGTATATGTTTGTTTCCATAGGGCCATTGTCGGTCGCTGTGAAGTAATTGGTTGTTTCCAGTAGACACTGTTGTTGTACTGAGGTTTACGTTCTTTTGTCTGAGTTGTGTTTGGACAACCGAGTGAGTTGTGCCAGTGAATGTTAAAAGAATACTCGTATTCTTCGACTGGCAGGAATCTTCTGTTCTAGGGTGTGTCTCGTTAAAACCTATCAGTTTGTCTTTTTCTTAATACGTGTTACAGATTTTGCTCGAAAGGTTGTTTAAAGCGGTCTAAAATGTCTAATTTAACACACAGAGAATTGAAACAAGTAGTTGTTAAGCGACTGGTGGAAACCTCCTCTGTCAAAGAGAAGGCGAAAACAGGCGCAAAAGTTGAGGAACTGAGTTGGACAGAGGTTGGTCTCTATCCACTGGAAACTAAAGCCCCACCTGGTTCTGAACAACGTATTAAAAATTTTCTAAATTTATCTAAAACATAAAGTTGACAAATGTAAAAGGGAATTGGAAGGTGCCCCTGCAGTAAAGAAATTGAGCGTGGAAAAGCCCTTAGCGAAAGTCGTGTGCGCAGCTGCAAAACCTAATTTGGCCACACATCCAGTAACTTCAGGAAATTGGACATGCCTACTCTCATTGTTCAATGAGATTGAGCCAGTAGGGTGTGAGAATTTATCCATGTCTCACCCACTAACTCAGGAACCAACCCCAACCAACATCAAAGCTTATAAAGACATTTACACCTGTTTCAGGAGCAACAAACCAGGACCGATAAACAGGGGACATTTTTCAGAGGGATGGTGTAAGGAAACCATTATCCTGGATAGTGATGGGAAATATACAGGCAGCCAGCTGAATGCACAAAATTCAGTAGGGCGGATTTAGTATGGTTGTGTGGAGATATGAGGATCCGGCGAAGGTTGCATGGGAATTGGTCTGGTGAGTGTGCGTTGGTCTTTCTGATTATGCCTTTTAGAATTTACAAGCAGCACGGAGTGGAGGATGCCGGGGACGTCCTGACCAATCACCACAGCCATCGAAGAGACACCCGAGAGGTCAAACCTGGCGGATCCTTCGACAAGACCGTGTGGATTGATGGTATAGGGGTCCCAAGGGGGGTCCCAGATGAATTTGAGGCTAGGAACCAGATTGCTGCAGGGTTTGAAAGTGCACTCTTTTGGTGGGTAACTATCAATAAGAATGTAGACTGGATAAACTATCTCTATTACAATCAGCAGAGATTTGTTAATTTCAGTGTTCAGGCCACTGAGGGACTGAGAGACCAGCTAGACCAGACTTCACTTATGACCTTACAGAATAGAATGGCATTAGACATGTTGTTAGCAGAGAAAGGTGGAGTTTGCCAGATTGTGGGGTCATCGTGTTGCACCTTCATCCCCAATAATACTGCACCCGATGGTAGTGTGGCACGAGCTTTGGAAGGATTAAGGGCTTTGTCACGAGAATGGAAGGAAAATTCAGGGATAAACAATGAATGGGTTAAGTGGCTAGAAGGGATGTTTGGGCCATGGAAGGAAGTTATTACGAGTTTGGTGATGTCAGTATGTGTAGGATTGGTAATTTTAGTGATATGTTGTTGTTGTGGTATCCCATGCATCAGGGTATTAATAGAAACATTTGTGATAGATATAGTGAGTAGAGGAAGCAGAGGGGGGCAAGATCCACCAGTTATCCAGATGATGGTGGCTGATTTGTCTAGATATCATGTAGATGATGATGAGGAGGATACCCTTGAAGGTGGGCCGGAAGACCCACTTCGAGCAGTATAAGTGCTACTAACTCTGCTTAATTAAAGGTAAAAACCGACCAGACAAGATGAGGAGAGAGGACCAGCACTACTGATCACACACCGTGATGAAGGAAGGAGACTTGGAAGGACTGGCAGAGGCAGACACTGAGGGGACTGGAAGACTGACTCCAAGGGACAGAAGTGCCACTAACTGGACCTGCCTACAGGGAACAAAAACACAGCAGAAAGCCCAACGAAACCAACTATGCGGAAGACGAGTCCAGAGGAGCCACCGGAACAAGAAGAAGAGAAAGGATTTGATTAGACTAGGAGGGAAAAACATAAACATATAGTTCGCAGACACCTAGACCATCTTTGAAAACACTAGTTAAGTGCAACACACATAGTTTAGCTACAAAACGCAAGGGGTTAGCTCAGGATTGTTTACAATGTATATATGTTTGATACTCTGCTATTTTTAGGAGGGATATTCTCTGTGTTTCATCGTTTAAATGTTTGTACTGCTGTGGAAACAGGTAAGACTGACAGGGGAGAATCCATAAGACATTAGCAGTCATGCAGAGACACAGGAGCTATGGGCCCCTTCTGAATATCTGCAGCTCCGTCTGGTGGAGGACAACCTGAACGGACTTCCTGTAGAAGCCACGCACCCATTGTTTTTATTTTATTTTTCTCGTTTTTGATTTCCTATTTTTAAATTGCTTTATTTTGTTTTTCCTATTCTTATTTTATTTTCTATTTTTTGTTTGTTTGTTTGGTTTAAGGGTAGGAGCTGTTGCGATAGGTACGGTTCCTTTAGTTTAACTGGTAGCCTTTTATTTTTTAGATACCTTTTATTGTAAAAATTCAGCCCAGTGGCCATGTAAGTCAGAAGGGGTTAAATTGGGGGGGTTGCTGACAGCTATCCTTATCTCCTGGAATCTAGAAAACACCTAACCTATAGTTAAAAGTTAATGTGAAAGCATTAAGATGCTTTCAAGGGGGGCTGGTTAGGTTTTTCGGAACATAAAAACGTACATTTAATATGGGAAGTGTTCCGTCAAACACCCACGTGCTCCCTTTCTTCAAAATGGCGCCGGCCTTGCTCCCTTTATTCAAAATGGCGCCGGCCAGGCTCCCTCCCTGACTCCTACCGAAGGGGGGGAGGCGGAGCCCTGGGTTTTTTAGCACATTTCATTGGCTCCAACAGCAGCGGCGGAGGAGGAGCCTAGACTAGTTTAAAAGAAGGGCGCGCTCAGAGGCTCGTCCTCTTTCTTTGGTGGTTGTGTTTCTAGACTGCAGGAGAAAGGAGCGCTGATCGGCTTAGCTCTGACATATATTCACAGATCATTTTTACACTTAATAAAGTGTTTTAAAGAGTACTTTCTGGACTTCCCGACTGCTTTCTTCAGGACCTCTTGGACAAAAGATTCATCCTAACACCATCTAAATGTTTCCCTGTTTCTTTCCCGTCAGGATAAAGTTGGTGTTTACTAGGTGACTGAAGATTTTGGATTTTCTAAAACAATGTCGTTGGAGGAGTGTGAGAAGCTCCAGATCTCTAAAATGAGTCTCCAGCAGGAGCAGTGTGATATTCAGAGGTGAGAATTTAAACTACTGACCCTTTATCTTCATACCTGTGATGCACATTTTGTTCATAAAACAGATCCAGTGATGTTCTGTAGAACAAGCTAACACAACAAAGTCTGGCTAATTTCCAGATGATTGACCGTGGCACCGTTTGGTTTTAGACAGATTTGGGGGAGGTGAACCAAACAAAAACAGAAAGTCAGAGGGGGCATCAGAACACTTTCCTTCCACTTATGGAATTCCTAAAGCAATCAAATGAATTCTGTATGCTAGCACCTGAAGCTAACCTTTGTTGCACTAATGTTAGGAGTTCAGCTAAAACTTTAATTGTAAGTGAGTGCAGCTTCTTCACCCAGATCTGGTACAATAAAGGTTTTATGTTTCTACACCAAGTCCTTTATATCATTCTACACAAAACTATTTACTGATGACATGTGGATTCAAACACCGCCCTCAGAGTAATTAGTACTTCTTAGTACAACCCCAATTCCAATGAAGTTGGGACGTTGTGTAAAACATAAATAAAAACAGAATACAATGATTTGCAAAATTTTTTCAACCCATATTCCATTGAATACACTACAAAGACAAGATATTTAATGTTCAAACGGATAAACTTTTTAGTTTTTTTGCAAATATTCACTCATTTTGAATTTGATGCCTGCAACACGTTCCAAAGAAGTTGGGACAGGGGCAACAAAAGACTGGGAAAGTTGAGGAATGCTCAAAAAACACCTGTTTGGAACATTCCACAGGTGAACAGGTTAATTGGAAACAGGTAAATGTCATGATTGGGTATAAAGGGAGCGTCCCTGAAAGGCTCAGTCGTTCACAAGCAAGGGTCACCACTTTGTGAACAACTGCGTGAGCAAATAGTCCAACAGTTTAAGAACAACGTTTCTCAACGTGTAATTGCAAAGAATTTAGGGATTTCATTATCTACAGCCCATAATATCATCAAAAGATTCAGAGAATCTGGAGAAATCTGTGCAAGTAAGCGGCAAGGCCGAAAACCAACATTAAATGCCCGTGACCTTCGATCCCTCAGGCGGCACTGCATTAAAAACGCACATCATTCAGTAATGGATATTACCACATGGGCTCAGGAACACTTCAGAAAACCATCGTCAGTGAACACAGTTCATCGCTCCATCTACAAGTGCAAGTTAAAACTCTACCATGCAAAGCGAAAGCCATATATCAACAACACCCAGAAACACCGCCGGCTTCTCTGGGCCCGAGCTCATCTGAGATGGACCGACGCAAAGTGGAAAAGTGTCCTGTGGTCTGACGAGTCCACATTTCAAATTGTTTTTGGAAATCATGGACGTCGTGTCCTCCGGGCCAAAGAGGAAAAGGACTGTCCGGATTGTTATCAGCGCTAAGTTGAAAAGCCAGCAGCTCTGATGGTATGGGGAAGGGGGGGGGGGGTGTTAGTGCCCATGGCATGGGTAACCTGCACATCTGTGAAGGCACCATTAATGCTGAAAGGTACATACAGGTTTTGGAGCAACATATGCTGACATCCAAGCAACGTCTTTTTCAGGGACGTCCCTGCTTATTTCAGCAAGACGATGCCAAGCCACCTTCTGCACGTGTTACAACGGCGTGGCTTCGTAGTAAAAGAGTGCGGGTACTAGACCGGCCTGCCTGCAGTCCAGACCTGTCTCCCATTGAAGATGTGTGGCGCATTATGAAGCGCAAAATACGACAACGGAGACCCCGGACTGTTGAGCAACTGAAGTTGTACATCAAGCAAGAATGGGAAAGAATTCCACCTACAAAGCTTCAACAATTAGTGTCCTCAGTTCCCAAACGCTTACTGAGTGTTGTTAAAAGGAAAGGGGATGTAACACAGTGGTAAACATGCCCCGTCCCAACTTCTTTGGAACGTGTTACAGGCATCAAATTCAAAATGAGCAAATATTTGCAAAACACAATGAAGTTTATCTGTTTGAACATCAACCCCTTGGCAGTCCGGCCTATTTTTGTGCATTTTCCGCCTGAAAGACATACCTAGTTTCTAAGGCTTCTCATTCAGAAAGTTTATAAGATAACACAAAAATTATACTTCAGTGTTATAGAAAACCCTTTAAAGTATCAGAAAAACACAGCCAAATGCCATGATGTTATGTTACAATGATCAAATGATGACAAAACCCCCCAAAATGTAGGCGCTTTTTACATTTTTTTTGAAAATCCAAAGTTTCAGTGAGTATAAGTAGGACTGCAGGTCTGCAGACCATCTACACAACACTATAGAGTTGTAGCCAAAGGGGTTTTCTGTCACCAGCCCAAATCTTAGGCCTATAACTCATTCTGATCTCCAGTTATTGCATCTAGAGTGGCATCACACTCCGGTGCTCTCCAAAGCTTTCCATAGCTTTCTAACTCAGAATAAACAGATTATACTGCAGATAAAATGTGTAAAATGCATTATTTATACTTTATAAAGTGATTATTTATAACATTTGAGTGTTTTATGGAGTGATGAACTCTCTCACAGGCAGCCAGTCACCGCTCCCTTCCCCCAGCGCGCGCACACACATAAACTGATCCATTTGTAACATGATACAGGCAGCCGGTTGAACTGTTCACGAACTGAGTCATTTAAATTGAATCACTCTGTATTATCAGCACTAAGAGAGAAGATCGACTCACTTACTGACTCAGAAGATTCACATTCCAGCCTGCGTGATCTGTATCCATGGTGACGGCTGGTGAAATACAGCTGTTCAGACTAATCCGAGAGGCTAAATGCAATAAGATGGGCGGGATATAAGCTGGTCCTCCAATCAAAAGCAAAATATGCTAATATTTTTGCATTTCTCCAATGAAAAACAAGTATTTTGTGGTGTGATGGATACTGTCTCTACATTGGCTGTAAAGGTATTGCGCAATCTAACAGCTAAACACTGAGCAGTATCAGTTAGAGGGAGGGTGTTTCAGTACTGTGAGCGCTCTCTCATTACAATACGAGCTGATATTCGCGTGATATTGATTTATAAAGTTATAAAGTATGCATTCCACAATCCAAAATGGCCACCGGTGTTTGTAAACATTTACAAAAAGTGGATTTTATCTGGAATGGAAGGACTAATGAACATAAATTTGGACTCAGATTGAAGATAAAAGATCCAGGTATGCGCTGGTTTAGCTCTCATGCTTTTGTTTCATATAAATTTATCGCGGTGGTGTTGTTTACCGAGTGCTTTGATGCATTGCATGCTGTGCATTGATGGCACAGCTTTATCAGATATGAAACTTTTCTGCGATATTTTTGATGCTGATTTATTTGAAGTAAAACAAACAGCAGAAATGTGATTGTGAAGTTGTGCTGGCTTGTTTGGTATAAATGTTGTCGGTATGAATGTAAGTACCGCAGTATAATATTATAAAATATAAACGTTGTACTTCTGGCAGAAATTTATCAGACCTACAATTCTTTTGTGTTTTTAAAAGAACTTATAAACAAAATAAGCTCAATGTTTACGTTGCTAAAAAGCAGAGATTTTAAGCTATCAAAAGGTACCTTGTTTAGCAGCGATGATATTTTGACGGTGTAACAGTATACAGAGAAACACAATAATGAAAATTCCTTGCCCGTCGACGGGCTAAGGACCACCAAGGGATTTTAAAGCAAAAAGTATTAAAGTACAAAGAATTAAAGTACACAAGTAATGTTGTACACACTATGTAATAACATAGAATAAACAAAAATAAAAAACTTAGTATGTCATATAAAAAACTTAAGAAGTCTTCTAGAATTAAATATTGTAGATGCGATATAGATAGATAGATAGTTACATAAATCAAAGTCAAAGAGTAAGTAATAGTACACACTATAGAGATTTACATTATACAAAAAAGTATCTGTGTAACCACACACTTGGACAACACACAACAAAACAGGACCTGAGGGTACATGTGGTACATGTGATACATACGAAGGTGTTATTTCAGTTAAAACTGCAAGGCTAGTATGGATTATTAGTCACAGTTGTAAGATATAAATTATAAAATGAATTTAAAGTGAATTTTAAAGTATAGAGTATAAAGTGAACCACAGTACAATATATGTAATATCTGTTATTATTTAACACTTATAGCTTAGTATATCACATATGTAGTACAGTGTTTATGAACAGAGTGCTAGAACATGCTCCATGGATCTGTCCTGATGTTACTTTAGTGTTCGGTGATGTCCCGAACCAGTGAAGAATTATACAGCGAGATCGCTGCTGGTATAAACGATCTTCTGTACCGTTCCTTGTTACAGTGGAGCTGGATGAGTCTGTTACTGAAGGTGCTCCGCTGTCCGACTAACAGCTCATGAAGGGGGTGTGATGGGTTATCAAATATGGTTCTGAGTTTATTCAGTGACCTCATTCCAACCACCAAATTCAAACTGTCCAGTGAGCAGCCCAACACTGAGCCAGCGTTCCTGATCAGTTTATTAAGTTTCTTTACATCTCCCGCTCTGATGCTGCCTCCCCAACACACTGCTGCAGAGAACACAAAACACAGCACTCACAACAACCGACTGGTAGAACATGGTCAGCATCTTGCTACACACATTAAAGGACCTGAGCTTTCTCAGAAAGTAGAGTCTGCTCATCCCCTTCCTGTACACAGCCTCCGTGTTAGCCCTCCAGTCCAGTCTGTTGTCAAGCCAGACACCCAGGTACTTAAAAGTGTCCAGCAGTTCCACATTTTGACCCATGATGGTAACAGGTCCAGTTATGGTCCTATTCCTCCTGAAGTCCACAGACATCTCCTTAGTTTTGGACACATTTAGGAGCAGATGGTTCCTCCCGCACCACTCCACGAAGCTGCTCACCAGGTCTCTGTACTCATGCTCCTGTCCATCCCTGATACACCCAACCACCGCACAGTCATCAGAAGATTTCTGAAGGTGGCAGAGGTCTGACTTGTACTGGAAGTCGGTGGTGTACAGGGTGAAAAATAAGGGGGAGAGCACAGTTCCCTGTGGTGCTCCAATGTTGGTGATCAGGCGCTCTGACTGGCAAGTTCCCAGCTGTACATACTGGGGTCTTTTAGACAAGTAGTCCAGTACCCAGGTGATCATGGTTTTGTCCACTCACATGTTCTTCATCTTTTCCCCAGTATGCAAGGTTGGATGGTGTTGAAAGCGCTTGAGAAGTCAAAGAAAGTGATTCTCACTGTGGTGTTGCTCTGGTCCAAGTGGAAGTGAGCCCTCTGCAGAAGGTAAATCACAGCATCGTCCATGCTTACCTGCTGCTGGTAAGCAAACTGCAGGGGGTCCAGTAAAGGGCTGACCTGAGACCTCAGGTATGACAGCACTAGTCTTTCTAGGACCTTCATTACGTGGGATGTCAGGGCCACAGGTCTGTAGTCGTTCAGAGATGAGGAACATGACTTCTTTGGAACAGGAACTAGACGGGATGTTTTCCAAATTACTGGTACCTGCTTTTGAGACTCCGTTGAATAGATGCTGAAGAATCCCACAAAGCTGGGTGGCACAGACCTTCAGACCTTCTGATTCCATCCGGTCCTGCGACTTTGCCCACTTTAAGTCTCTTCAGCTGTCTCTTCACTTGGGATGGTGTTGCCAGTGCTGGAGGAGGATGGTGTTGTGCTGAACCTGTTAAAAAACACATTTAGGTCATTGGCTGTGTCCAAACTGCCCCTTACAGCGTTTATGAAACTGTTATAAATGTTATAAGATTGATGTTTCTTCTCTACAGGCTGTTTAAAAGTCCTGATGCAGAGGAAGCCTACACCACTCTCAATAAAAGTCCTGATGCAGAGACAACCTACACCACTCTCAATTTTCCATTTATAAACATCTTACTGCAGAAGAAACTCCATCTGAGCTCCAGAAAACTGAAAGAGATCAAAGTGAATCATCTATCAGCTCTGCTGGAGGATCCACACTGTACAATCCAAAACCTCACGTAAGAGGAACCATTTTCTACTATTATATTATTAATTTATTCTACATATTTATTATAAATAAATCCTATAGATTATATAACAAGAATTCCAAGAACCCAGAGTAGACAAATTATTGATGAGTCTCTACATTAAACACCCATAAATAATCTTCATTTCTCTTTACATTCCCACAGTAACTGGTAAACTCGAAGGGTTCCAGAGTTGGTCAAAATATTAGTGCACGTTTACAGAATCAGCTGGTTTATCTGATCACTAGATTAGACCAGTCAGACTCCAGAAAGATCTGAATTAGCTAATTAGCTAAAATAATCAGCTCACCAGGGAAAATGAACAAATCCTGATCTGCTCTATTTTCACTCTCACTACAGATTTGCAGATGAGCAAATCTACTTTATTGTGGATTTTTTATTTTGATTGAATATAATTAGCATTTTACCATCATTCTACACTCATTCACACAGAATAATGAAGTGAACACATGAAATCAACACACACAATAAATGATATTTCTATTTACACCAAAGTATTCAAACCCTTTGCTGGTACATTTAAAATTGTGGTCAAGTGCGTCCAGTTTGGTGTTGGTCACTAAGATGTGTCTGGAACTATTACAGTTTGGTAAGGAACACCTAGGTCTATAAGGAACACATTTTACACCACACTGTTGGGACAAACTGTCTGTGAGGCTCCAAGATCCATGAGCATAGATCAGGGTAAAAATATAAAACAATATTTAAGACTTTTAGAGTACCAGGACCACAATGAGCTCAATAATTAAAGGAAGCTTGGCTCAGCTATAAACCTTCCCAGGGAATTGGGAATCTAGGTAAGAAGGGGCTTGGTCAGGGAGGTAAGAAAGAATTAAACAGTCACTATAAAAGTGCTCCAAAAGTCCTACAAAGAGATGTGAGAACTTGAATGGACAACCATCACTGTACATCAGGCCGTTATGGAGTTTATATAGAACACTGCTCTTCATGCAGTTCTTTAATATCAAGCTGAAAAAGTTGATTTATTAATATGAACTGGGAGAGAGGTGGAAGGGTAACACGGGCACTATGAGTGGGAAAGAGAGAGAGCATACTAATATTATGTGTACAAGAGACCAAGTGAAAATGGAGTAAAGCTAGGAGTATTGGAGGGTTTAAACTGCTCTACCATGGTACAGATGAGAGGAGAAATGGGGCAAGGGTAATTGTAAAAGAAGAATACATCATAATTGTAGTGGAGATGAAAGAGTGTCGTATCGAGTGTTGAGTGTGAAGATTAAATTATAGAGTGATAGTGAATATTATCATGACAAATGCTCCACAAGTGGGTTGTGAGATAAAAAAGATGTCTGGAGTGAGTTAGATGACGTGGTGGAGAGAGTAACCAAAGAAGAGAGAGTTGTGATTGGAGCTGACTTTAATAGGCGTGCTGGTGGAGGGAATAGAGATGGTGAGGAGGTGTTAGGAAACAGGATGAAGGGCAGATGGTGAGAGATTCTGCAGAAATGATGGAGATGGGTGATGATGTCTGACTGAAGTTATTAAAATAATTACAATAAAGTTCTTCACCAGACACAGATGAGACTCAGAACCCTGAACAATAAGAATTCCTGATTTCTACACTGAGAGAAACAGGATCAATATTTTCTACACAATCAGTTCAGGTTTCAGCTCCATGATGAAATAATTCAGGAGAAACTCGAGCTGCTTTAGAGAAACTTTTATTCTTATATTAATATTTAAATTCTCATAAAGCTCCTAAAGTTCTGATTCACTGTTTATGATTCTACTTACAGACTGAGTGATTGTGAGATCTCAGATGAAGGTTATGTTGCTCTGGCTGGAGCTCTGATGTTAAACCCCTCATCACATCTAACACATCTGGATCTCAGTGGAAATAATCCAGGAACAGAAGGAATGAAGATGTTTAATGATTTATTAAAGAAACCAAACTCTAAACTGAGAGTGAGGTGAGTACATTTAACTTCTCGTGTTTAAATCAGACAAACAAAGTTTTATTATTTACAGAAGTGTATAATTTTGTATAATTGTGGTGAAGCAGGAGTTTGCACCAACACTTCTAAACAGTTTAATATGAACTTTAATTACTCATCAAAAGGAAATAAAACCCTGCTGGTTAAGTGATGTGATTATTAATGAACTAGATTTACTTGGTATTAAAGCTCGTACATCTATTATTTTATTGTATAAATGTAAAATATCTCAGGTTTACATTTTCATGTCTTGAGTCGACCAGACTACAGCAAGTGTGTGGAACAAAAAGTGCAGAACCACGACTGTGCAATAACTGTGGAGAACATACTAAATCAGCATTAACAATTAAATATGAAATAATTTAGGTGGAATCCACTCTAAACTCACTGCACCTGTATTCTGGTCTGTTACAGTAGCAGTAAAATAATAATGTAATAATATTATTATTTATTATTCTGTAGATTTCTGAGCAGAAGCTCTGAGATGGATGAAGCTTGTGATTATCTGAATAAAATGGGTATAAAGATGTTAGATCTGAGTGAGGTGGATCTGAGTGGAAGAAGAAATATTGGAGATTCAGGAGTTAAACATGTATCAACTGTACTGAAGGATCCACACTGCATGATTACAAAACTCATGTAAGTTTATTTATTGGAAACATCCTGGACAGATCACCAGTCCATCAGAGGGCAACACACACACACACACACACACACACACACACACACACACACACACACACACACACACACACACACACACTTATGTATTTCCAATTAACTTGGCTGCATGTCTTTCAATTATGAGGGAAAACTGGAACAGAAGAAGAAACCCATGCAGACATGGAGTGAACATGCAAAATTTCACACAAAGAGCCCTTTCTGCTTTACCTGGGAATCAAACTGAAGATTGTGTTTATGTGTTATAGTTTGTTATATCAAAATAATAGATTAGAGTTAGATCAGAGTTGTTCACTTTACCAATTTGACACGTGTTGTTTGTTTAAAACATGTAGGTTATAAATGTAAAATTTAGTTATAAGATACAAAAGGAATTTGTCCATGAGCCAAATGTGGCTAGACGTGCAGGATCTATATGAAGAGATTGGTTAAGTCCATTTTACTTTACATTTTACATCTTCACACCATCCAGGTTCATACTTACACCAAATAACTTCATACTTATTAAGAAGAATCTTTGTTTTTATTATTTGCAGCTTGAGGAACTGCAGCATTACAGATAAAAGTTGTACTGATCTGAAATCAGCTCTTGATGTAAATCCATCACACCTGAAAGATCTGGATCTGAGTAACAATCAACTAGGAGATTCAGGAGTGATTCAGATCTCTCATCTACTGAAGAATCCACAGTTCAAACTCCACAAACTCACGTTAGTATTTTATTATCATTTATTTATTACCAGATCATTGGTGTTGTGCTTTTTTCTACTCAAAGAAAGTTTTTATTTATGAGAAAGCAAATTATAAGCCAACAGTAAATTTATTATTATTTCTGCAGATTATCAGATTGTGGTGTAAGAGAGGAAGGTTATGCTGCTCTGGCTGAAGCTCTGAGATCAAACCCATCATCAGAGCTGATGGAGCTGGATCTCAGAGGGAACCATCCTGGAGATTCAGGAGTAAAACTGCTCGATGATTTACTACAGAATCCAAACTGTAAACTGAAGACACTGAGGTGAGAGAAAATAAATGACACTCTTTTTATTTCTACTCCTTTATCTGAAGCTCTACTGATATATTATGTGTGAGGAAAAGTTTGTGAACCCTGTAGCATGAATTGATTAATTGAAACAAACCGACTCCACCTGAACTGATAATAAATATTAGCACCTCAGTGTCTCCTCACCTCTTTATATCTCTTTATTTAACACTCAGAACAATCTTCTACTGCTGGACTCGTACAACAGTGAGGAGAAACTTTATATCATTTAGGGAGGTTTAGCATAAACGAATTATGCTACACAAATAAAATCAGTTATTATTGTAAATGAAATGTAATTTAGAATAATGCTGCTCTCTGTATGTTTCTAAAGGATTTACAAACTTTTTTTTGCATCTGTACCACCTTAAACCATTACTAACAGTGGAGAACACAGTGAGATTAATCACATTAGTTTTATTAGCAGCCAGTAGGTAGATTGGCTTCTCGAAATTGTCAGTGTGTTATGCCCTCCTATTAACTGGTACCCATAGGCTTCACTCCCACTGTCACGGTGGGGCTAAGGACTAAACAAGGACAAGACAAAGGGGGCGGACACACACGCAGAGATGTAGGGCAAGATATTTATTAATGAACTAAACAAGGGAATGACAAGAGTATGGAACATGAACTAGGTACACGGACTGGAAACACAGACTGGGAACACGGACTGGGAATATAAACTAGGGATACAGACTAAACATAGGTTAGGAACATAGGCTAAACATAAGCTAGGAACATTGGCTAAACACAGGCTAGGAACACTGGCTAAACACAGGCTAGGAACACTGGCTAAACACAGGCTAGGAACACAAACTAAACATAAGCTAGGGACATTGGCTAAACACAGGCTAGGAACACTGGCTAAACACAGGCTAGGAACACTGGCTAAACACAGGCTAGGAACACTGGCTAAACACAGGCTAGGAACACTGGCTAAACACAGGCTAGGAACACAAACTAAACATAAGCTAGGAACACTGGCTAAACGCAGGCTAGGAACACTGGCTAAACACAGGCTAGGAACACCAACTAAACACAGGCTAGGAACACTGGCTAAACACAGGCTAGGAACACAAACTAAACATAAGCTAGGAACACTGGCTAAACGCAGGCTAGGAACACAAACTAAACATAAGCTAGGGACATTGGCTAAACACAGGCTAGGGACATTGGCTAAACACAGGCTAGGGACACTGGAAAATAACCACCATAAACCAAAATAACCCCTGCCAGCCTGTTCCTCAGCTCTCCTTAAAAATGGTCCCTGATTAGGATCAGCTGGGGCTGATTGCTCAGGGGGGGCCAATCAGGAGTGAGGCCTGGCAGGAGTGAGTGTGCTCACGGAGAAGAGGGGCGTGGCACATATAAGCACACCAAGGCTAGCAGTGTGACAGATGCCCCTCCCAAAGGCACTACACCTGGAGTGCCTAAAAAAAACAAAAACAAGGAGGTCCTGGGCCCTGCGGGGTAAATTTGAAGTCATTAAAAATGTCCTCAGGCAGGCATGACAAAAGTTCAGATGCGCCGTCGGTGGGTGCTGATAAAGAACCAGGAGCACCCTCTGGGGGTGCTGACTTGACAGGAGCGCCTTTGGAGACAGGAGTGCCATCAGGGGGCACCGACTCGGGAACAAGAGTGCCGTCGGAGGACACCAACTCGGGAACAGAAGTGCCGTCGGAGGACACCAACTCGGGAACAGAAGTGCCGTCGGAGGACACCAACTCGGGAACAGAAGTGCCGTCGGAGGACACCAACTCGGGAACAGAAGTGCCGTCGGAGGACACCAACTCGGGAACAGAAGTGCCGTCGGAGGACACCAACTCGGGAACAGAAGTGCCGTCGGAGGACACCAACTCGGGAACAGAAGTGCCGTCGGAGGACACCAACTCAGGAACAGGAGTGCCATCAGGGGGCACCAACTCAGGAACAGAAATCAACTGCGGTGAGCCTGGCGAAGAGGCTTCGGGAGTCAGCTGCGGTGAGCCTGGCGAAGAGGCTTCGGGAGTCAGCTGCGGTGAGCCTGGCGAAGAGGCTTCGGGAGTCAGCTGCGGTGAGCCTGGCGAAGAGGCTTCGGGAGTCAGCTGCGGTGAGCCTGGCGAAGAGGCTTCGGGAGTCAGCTGCTGTGAGCCTGGCGAAGAGGCTTCGGGAGTCAGCTGCGGTGAGCCTGGCGAAGAGGCTTCGGGAGTCAGCTGCGGTGAGCCTGGCGAAGAGGCTTCGGGAGTCAGCTGCGGTGAGCCTGGCGAAGAGGCTTCGGGAGTCAGCTGCTGTGAGCCTGGCGAAGAGGCTTCGGGAGTCAGCTGCGGTGAGCCTGGCGAAGAGGCTTCGGGAGTCAGCTGCTGTGAGCCTGGCGAAGAGGCTTCGGAAGTCAGCTGCGGTGAGCCTGGCGAAGAAGCTTCGGGAGTCAGCTGCGGTGAGCCTGGCGAAGAGGCTTCGGGAGTCAGCTGCGGTGAGCCTGGCGAAGAGGCTTCGGGAGTCAGCTGCGGTGAGCCTGGCGAAGAGGCTTCGGGAGTCAGCTGCGGTGAGCCTGGCGAAGAGGCTTCGGGAGTCAGCTGCGGTGAGCCTGGCGAAGAGGCTTCGGGAGTCAGCTGCGGTGAGCCCTGAGAAGAGGCGTCCGGAGTCAGCTGCGAGGACCCTTGAGAAGAGGCGTCCGGAGTCAGCTGCGAGGACCCTGGCGAAGAGGCGTCCGGAGTCAGCTGCGAGGACCCTGGCGAAGAGGCGTCCGGAGTCAGCTGCGTGGACCTTTGAGAAGAGGCGTCCGGAGTCAGCTGCAAAAACACTGGAGAAACGTCATTAATCAGCTGCACAAATCCTTGAGAATCTCCTTGATTCAGCTGTGAGGACTCTGGAGTGGTGTCCAAAGTCACTTGCGAAAACACTGGAGAAACGTCAGTCAGCTGCGAGGACCCTGGAGAGGCGTCCAAAGTCAGCTGCGAAAACACTAGAGAAACATCACTCAGCTGTGAGGACCCTGGAGAGGCGTCCGAAGTCAGCTGCGAAAATCCTTGAGAAACTCCTTGAAACAGCTGTGAGGACTCTGGAAAGGCATCCGAAGTTAACTGCGAAAACACTGGAGAAACGTCATTAATCAACTGCACACATCCTTGAGAAACTCCTAAATTAAGCGGTGAGGACCCTGGAGAGGCGTCCGAAGTCACTTGCGAAAACACTAGAGAAACATCACTCAGCTGTGAGGACCCTGGAGAGGTGTCCGAAGTCACTTGCAAAAACACTGGGGAAACGTCACTTAGCTGCGAGTACCCTGGAGAGGCGTCCGAAGTCAGCTGCAAAAATCCTTGAGAAACTCCTTGAAACAACAGTGAGGACCCTGGAGAGGCGTCTGAAGTCACTTGCGAAAACACTAGAGAAACGTCATTCAGCTGCGTGGACCCTGGAGAGGCGTCCGAAGTCAGCTGCAAAAATCCTTGAGAAACTCCTTGAAACAACGGTGAGGACCCTGGAGAGGCGTCCGAAGTCACTTGAGAAAACACTGGGGAAACGTCACTCAGCTGTGAGGACCCTGGAGAGGCGTCTGAAGTCACTTGCGAAAACCCTGGAGAAACAGTACTCAACTGTGAGGACCCTGGAGAGGTGTCCGAAGTCACTTGCGAAAACACTAGAGAAACGTCATTCAGCTGCGTGGACCCTGGAGAGGCGTCCGAAGTCAGCTGCAAAAATCCTTGAGAAACTCCTTGAAACAACGGTGAGGACCCTGGAGAGGCGTCCGAAGTCACTTGAGAAAACACTGGAGAAACGTCATTCAGCTGCGTGGACCCTGGAGAGGCGTCCGAAGTTAGCTGCGAAAACACTAGCGAGGCGTCCGGAATCAGCTGCTTGGACCCTGGATATGCGTCAGAAGTCAGCTGTTTGGACCCTGGAGAAACTGGACTCAGCTGCGAAAACACTGGAGAGGCGTCCGAAATCAGCTGCTTGGACCCTGGATATGCGTCAGAAGTCAGCTGTTTGGACCCTGGAGAAACTGGACTCAGCTGCGAAAACACTGGAGACATTGGACAGACTTGGACAGACGAACTCGGCCTAGGACTGACCCGAACTTGAGAACACAGCACTGGGGCCGGTGAACAAACAAAAAGACCCCTGGAGCCCTTGGGGTGACGACGAGAAAATTGAGCTCGCATGAGGCCCTCAAACTCTTGCACAGAGTTCAGCACTGCTCCCTTCTCAGTCCAGAGCTGCCTCGCCCATTCTCGCGCAGCACCCTTCAGCCTAGACATCATGAACATCACCTTTTGTGTTTCAGAAGGCTGCGGGTCGAGAAGGTTTTGCAGGTAGAGCTGGCTCTGAAGCAGAAAGCCCTCAACCAAAAGGTCGCTTCCATCATAGGGAGCTGGCTTGTACAGTAAGAAGATTAGAGGAAACCTCATGGAGTCAAACTCCGGAAAATTACTAAGACTAACCATCTCGCTGTGTCCTAGTGAGGGGTTATTATGTCACGGTGGGGCTAAGGACTAAACAAGGACAAGACAAAGGGGGCGGACACACACGCAGAGATGTAGGGCAAGATATTTATTAATGAACTAAACAAGGGAATGACAAGAGTATGGAACATGAACTAGGTACACGGACTGGAAACACAGACTGGGAACACGGACTGGGAATATAAACTAGGGATACAGACTAAACATAGGTTAGGAACATAGGCTAAACATAAGCTAGGAACATTGGCTAAACACAGGCTAGGAACACTGGCTAAACACAGGCTAGGAACACTGGCTAAACACAGGCTAGGAACACAAACTAAACATAAGCTAGGGACATTGGCTAAACACAGGCTAGGAACACAAACTAAACATAAGCTAGGGACATTGGCTAAACACAGGCTAGGAACACTGGCTAAACACAGGCTAGGAACACTGGCTAAACACAGGCTAGGAACACTGGCTAAACACAGGCTAGGAACACAAACTAAACATAAGCTAGGAACACTGGCTAAACGCAGGCTAGGAACACAAACTAAACATAAGCTAGGGACATTGGCTAAACACAGGCTAGGGACATTGGCTAAACACAGGCTAGGGACATTGGCTAAACACAGGCTAGGGACACTGGAAAATAACCACCATAAACCAAAATAACCCCTGCCAGCCTGTTCCTCAGCTCTCCTTAAAAATGGTCCCTGATTAGGATCAGCTGGGGCTGATTGCTCAGGGGGGGGCCAATCAGGAGTGAGGCCTGGCAGGAGTGAGTGTGCTCACGGAGAAGAGGGGCGTGGCACATATAAGCACACCAAGGCTAGCAGTGTGACACCCACTACAACCCCGGTCAGGATGAAGTGGTTACTAAGAATGAATGAATTACTTGTATTAACTGTGTAACACGTTTTTTAATCTTTAGTTTCTATATTTTTACATGAGATTAAACTCAAAGTGTATTATACACCATAAATGTTACCTGAGAAACACAACATACACTTCTGAGAGTCCACAGATGACAGTGTGGGTGCCACACAGCAGTATGAGTTCTGGGTACCTGGGTTTGATTCTAATTTCCAGTTAAACGTGAACATCACTGATAATCTTTTCAACGGACGTGTTAATATAAAGTTTATTATTTTTATTGAAATGTTTCTCTCTCTGCAGGTTCTTAAAGTCTCCTGAAGCAGAAGAAGTCTACACCTCTCTTTGTTCTACTCTGGGTCAGAACCCCTTAATACTGACCCAGATGAAGCTGGAGAGGAACCCAGGGGGGGTATCAGGAGATTCCAGAGTGAAGCTTCTCTCAGCGTTTCTGCAGGACTCTCACTGCAAACTGCAGAAACTCCAGTCAGTACTTCACTCTTCAGCTGCTCGTGTTTGTAGTTCAGAGAGAAATGAGATTTATTAGCACATGAATGTTAAACTCCGTCATTCTGAACTACAAGAGCTTCTTTCATTCAGTGCCATCATTACAGGTTCTGGTACTGCATGTAGAACCTGATGATGAATTCAGGTGCTCAGTAGGAGATAATTTATACTAAATAGTTACCTAATAAATATACACACACACATAATTTCTGTTGTAATTCTGCACATGTTAAACATCACTAACTCACGTCAGGCTGAGTTCTTATAAAGTTCCTAAAGTTGTTAGTTGGGCACTAAAAAGTGTGTATAATAAGAAAATAATGTAGTAACTCTGGTGAAAAACTGTATAGTGCACTGCTGCTGATTAAGCACACGACCTCAGTGAAGCATTTTAAATCTATTATTATTATTATTATAATAAACAATAATCAATAAAACAATCAAACCTTTAATATTTACATAACTTACCTACAGTAAACAGAATCAGTGTCTGTTATTTAAGTAATTCAGCATCTAAACATGACAGATAAATTCGGGGGTTTCTGTTGTGTTTAGGATTAATGACGATGATCTAACGATGGAGAGCTGTTCAGCTTTATCTGAAGTTCTGAGATCAGGATCCTCCAGTCTGAGAGAGCTGGACCTGAGCAACAACAACCTACAGAACTCTGGAGTACAGAAGCTCTGTGAAGGACTGAAGAAGAACGAGTGTAAACTGGAGGTTCTGAGGTAATGATGCTCATCATCTACACTTCTGTAATCCAGAACATCTCATGGTGTTGAGTAAACCACAGGACCCGGCATTACTGAGACCCTAATTCTACTTCAGGTGAGAAGGTCTCAGTAAGAGAAGGTCAGAGAAAGATGTTCATAGGCGAATGCCTGGTCACCAAGCCGCCCATGTTACCCTGTCAGGGTTTAGATGAAAGGATGACATGGAACCATCTTGTTGGCTCACAGTCTGCAAGGTGAAGGTTGTAGAATTTTGGAATAAAACCTTGGCATGTATCTTCTGGAAATCTTCAGGTCAGCAACAGCAGTTCTGCAGTAATTACAACCCCAATTCCAATGAAGTTGGGACGTTGTGTAAAACATAAATAAAAACAGAATACGATGATTTGCAAATCCTTTTCAACCCATATTCAATTGAATCCACTACAAAGACAAACGGATAAACTTTATTGTTTTTTGCAAATATTCACTCATTTTGAATTTGATGCCTGCAACACGTTCCAAAGAAGTTGGGACAGGGGCATGTTTACCACTGTGTTACATCACCTTTCCTTTTAACAACACTCAGTAAGCGTTTGGGAACTGAGGACACTAATTGTTGAAGCTTTGTAGGTGGAATTCTTTCTCATTCTTGCTTGATGTACAACTTCAGTTGCTCAACAGTCCGGGGTCTCCGTCCGTCGTATTTTGCGCTTCATAACGCGCCACACATTTTCAATGGGAGACAGGTCTGGACTGCAGGCAGGCCAGTCTAGTACCCGCACTCTTTTACTACGAAGCCACGCTGTTGTAACACGTGCAGAAGGTGGCTTGGCATCGTCTTGCTGAAATAAGCAGGGACGTCCCTGAAAAAGACGTTGCTTGGATGGCAGCATATGTTGCTCCAAAACCTGTATGTACCTTTCAGCATTAATGGTGCCTTCACAGATGTGCAGGTTACCCATGCCATGGGCACTAACACCCCCCCCCCCCCCCCCCCCATACCATCAGAGATGCTGGCAACTTGCACTTGTAGATGGAGCGAGGAACTGTGTTCACTGACTATGGTCTTCTGAAGTGTTCCTGAGCCCATGTGGTAATATCCGTTACAGAGAGATGTGGGTTTTTAATGCAGTGCCGCCTGAGGGATCGAAGGTCACGGGCAATCAATGTTGGTTTTCGGCCTTGCCGCTTACTTGCACAGATTTGCAAATCATCATATTCTGTTTTGATTTATGTTTTACACAACGTCCCAACTTCATTGGAACTGGGGTTGTATAATGTTGGAGTTTGGGCTAAAAGAGCTCTGAGTAGAGCCACCACCTTGAATTAAGAGGAACCAGTTACACACAGATACCCACTAATCAATCATCATGTCTAGTGGAGAGTCAGACACAACTCACTGGATGTAGATCATGGTGTAGATCCAGGAAACACTGAAGGTCTTACAGCTCCAAGGTGTCTATGAAACATCTGAAGATCCACCTGTAGGAGTGGTGATGTAGATGTCTAGACTGACTTTCTCACATTACTGCCATCGTGACCCACCAGTGGAATCTGATGGAGGTTTTATTATGGTTGTGATTTATTCTGTGACTGTTCATCCGTTTCAGTGAGGTGGGGGAGAAATAATACAAAACATTATTATGTATTTTACACCCTGTCCCAACTTTTCTGAAACTGAATCTTTCTGCAGATTATCAGATTGTGGTGTAGGAGATGAAGGTTATGCTGCTCTGGCTGAAGCTCTGAGATCAAAGCGTTCATACATGAAGGAGCTGGATCTCAGAGGGAACCATCCTGGAGAATCAGGAGTGCAGAAGATCTGTAGCGCATGTAAGGGTGGATTGCATAAACTTCTAACACTACAGTCTAGAAACTTTAGTGAAATGAAACTGAGGTGAGAGATTTTTGTTTTCATCACTTTACTGTCGTCTCTAAAATCTGATGATTTAACTGTTGCAGAATTATTAGATTTAAACTAAATATGAATGTAAATCTGATTCTGATGATGGAGGAAACAGTGCTGGACTCTGATTGGACATTATTAATAAATATAAAATAAATCTGAACTATAATAGGAATGTAAACAATTATAAATAAGGTGAATAAATATAAACTCTACACAACACTTCATTATACTTTATAATAAGAGAATTAGCATAAACTGTTGCTAATCAGATTCATTCACACAGTTACTCATGACATTATAATTTTTTTACATGATTAAAAAGCTGAATTATTTATGAGTGAGGAAGGGTCAGAGTTTGTAAGTTGTGGATTTCACCATCTACAGTCCATAATAAATAAAGAGAAGAAATCTCTGAGCATTAAGTTTAAGAGCATCGATCCTTCAGCGCTGCATCTATAATGAACAGAACCACATAGACTGAGTTCTTCAGAAAACCCTGGTCAGTAAACACAGTTCATCACTACATCTACACAAAGCAGAAACCAACATCAACAACATCCAGAAACGCCACCGACTTCATGCAGCGTCACATTTACAATAAGTATAAACATTTAAAAACAGTAAAGTTGATTAGTTGCAACGTTACATATGTAATATTTAAGTAGCAGAATAAACTATAAATATGATTGAAGTCAGTAAATGTTTGATGTAACGTGTGTATGGAGTATAAAATAATTTGATTATTAAAGAAACTGTAACACTACATCATAAAAATTACATCATAAAATTCACACTTTATATCCCAGAGCTCAGTTTTAGAGATTAGTGGTCAGGATTCCTGAACTGCTTTTCCACCTGACTAAACAACTTCACACTCCAAATCTGAAAACAGTAAAATCATTATTAGACTGTTATTAATGTTATGAATGTTATGAATGTTATGAATGTTATAAGGTTGATGTTTCTGGATGTTTCTTCTCTACAGGCTGTTTAAAAGTCCTGATGCAGAGGAAGCCTACACCACTCTCAGTAAAAGGCTAGATAATAGAATCTTACTGCAGAGGAAACTCGATCTGAGCTCCAAAACACTGGAAGAGATCAAAGCGAATCAACTATCAGCTCTGCTGGAGGATCCACACTGTACAATCCAAAACCTTACGTAAGAGGAACCATTTTCTACACTTATATTCTTCATTCTTCATTTATTGTAGGACATGGTGGCTAGCACTGTCGCCTCACAGCAGGAAGGTCCTGGGTTCGATCCCCAGGTCTGGGTCCTTTCTGTGTGGAGTTTGCTTGTTCTTCCTGTGTCTTTGCTTGTTCTCCTCCGGTTGCTCCGGTTTCCCCTCACAGTCCAAAGACTTGCAAGTAGGTAAATTGCAGATACAAAATTGTCCATGACTGTGTTGGATATAACCTTGAGAACTGATGAATCTTGTGTGGTGAGTAACTACCGTTCCTATCATGAGTGTAACCAAAGTGTAAAACATCACGTTACAATCCTAATAAAACAAACAAACATCTGTAGGATGTGAAAGGTGTAAGATAAGAAATGTAAACTGTACTTTTATACTCATGTACAGAATGTGACCGGATCAGATCAGATTTATGAGAGTTTTAATACGTGTTAATATAATTGTAAACATGATCGTGTTAATATAATTGTAAACATAAGTGTGGTGAAACTGTAGTTACACTTTTCTTCATTTCTTATATTTTTGCATATTTGTCACATTTCTTTGTTTACCACATTCTAAAGAGATTCAAATAAAGATTCTAAACAGTGTCATTAAAATCTACCAGTCTAAAGGTTACAAAGCTATTGCTACTGGGACTCCACCAAACCACAGTGAGAGAAAACTAAGAACAGTAGTTAACACATCTTTGTATGTACCATAGAGCTGCAGCACTCATTACATGCAGCTAACATTCTCTTATTAGCTGTAGGGTGGTGAGAGACTCCCAGTGCAGAAAGAGTCGACTCCTCGTCTCCATTTTCTTTTGTCAGTGGGATGTCGGGCCGTTGTTTAGTCAAGACTGTAAATCACTGTAGAGCCTTTGCCTTTATAGCTCTGTGTTCTGGTTCTGAATCCTGTTTCATGCAGCTCGTCAGTAACTTTCCCAGTTTCTTTCTCCTAGACATTTGGTCATATTTCTGTTCTATATTCATCTTGAAAGACTTCCTCATTACTGCTTAAGTTGCTCATCCCTAAATCAAGAAAACAGATAAAGACAGTTTCTAACAGCGCCCTCTCTCTGTAGGTTGTGTGGGTGCAGATTAACAGAGAACGACTGCACTACTCTGGTTTCAGCTCTCAGTAGAAACCCATCACACCTGACTGATCTGGATCTGAGTCAAAATCCAATAAAAGACTCAGGAGTGAAGAAGCTCGTTCCTCTACTGCAGAATCATCAAAACAAACTGAAACAACTCAAGTAAGTTCAGTAATATTATTATATACACATATTTAATAGAAATGAACAGTGATGTCACTACCTAGTGTATCAGCTCTTCAGGAGCATCAGAAGCTACACTGGTTCAAACCCTATCACTATTAGTTACTGTTGGGCCCTTGAGCAAGGCCCTTAACCCTCAATTGCTTGGATTGTATTCAGTCACAATTGTAAGTTGTTTAGTATGAACAGCGTCTGCTAGATGCCTTAAATGTGAATATTTATTTCTTTAGAAAAGACCATAATACATGTTGAATTGAACATCGGCTTTTACTCTAGTTCTATAAGCCCACCATGATCATGAGTTTATCAACTGGTAACCAAACCAGTACAACAGAATCAAAATCTCCTCATTTGGAAATGTGTCAACATTAAGATAGAGAGTTTATTTAGGATGTGCACTGGTTCTGTTATACAATTTAACACTTACAACAGCTTAGTATATCAGATATTATATATCACATCTACAATATTTAATTCTAGAAGACTTAAGTTTTTTATATGACATAAGTTTTTTATTTGTAGTTTATTCTATTTATTCAAAAATAATAGAATCTAAAAAGCAAAAACTCCTCTGGGACTTCCTGATAAAAAACAGTGGGTTGATGTACCAAAGCCACTGCTTCAGGAGTTCACAATGTTCTTGAGTGTTTCATTAAACTTAGCCGATCAAATGCACATCAGCTGATACGTTTTATCATCAACCAACACAAACTGTCGACTTCTCATCAGTCGTTAAAGGTTTTATCCACCTGAGCAGAGTTTCATCCTTAAATTCTGCTGCTCTGGAAGCTCCTGGTTCTTCTGCAAATTAAAGAAGAATTAAGGAAAAGATTTAATCACCATCACTTCCTCCTGAATGGTTCATGTGGGCAAAATATAAATAAAACATGAACTAGATCTAAACCTCACATGAGCCTTAAACCCTACAGAGTAAATAAAACCTTCAGGGAACAGTGTAACGCTTTATGGGCTTTGACAGACAAGAGGAGGGGACACACATGCAGAGATGTATAAACAAAGGTATTTAATAATAATAATAATAATAATCAAAAACAAGATGGGAGACAGATACAAACACATGTAGCCTAAGCTAACTAAACACATGCAAAACCTATTTTTTTGCTAAACCTAAACACTAATCTAAACATACAAGAAACCTATGCTAACCACTTATCTAAACATATGAAACTTGAACCTAAACCCTAAGCCAAGCTAAACAAAAACTAGACAGGACTAGACAGGAATGAACTCAAAGCAAACAGGAACAGAACTAAACAATGCTTGAATAAAACAAACAGGCTAAACAGGGTAAACATGGTAAACAGACTAAAACAGGACTGAACAAACTAAACAGAAATAAACCAAAGGTAAAAACAAGGACAAACCAGATCAAAGAATACAAGCAGAGCTGGGAAACAACAGCAACGGTACATGCAAAACAGATTAGATCAGAACAGAATCCAAACCAATCAAACAGACCGAGTTACCAGGAAAATAATCTCCAACTGAGCTCCCCCAGCTCCCTTCTTATACTCCACTCCCTCAGATGAGGGGCAGCTGGAGCTAATTGGCTGAGGGGACCAATGAAAAAGGGTCGTTGGCTCAAGGCTGAGCGTGCTTTCAGATATATGGGTGTGGCACATAAACACAGTTCCTCAGGAGTACCGAGACTCACATCATGACAAACAGGGAGGGGGGAACTTCATTAAATAATCTTCAAGAGGAACAGACATGCTTTAATTTTACACCCACCAACATGTAGCTTATAATATTATATTATTTATAAATACTTTTATTCAGATGTTCTTCTTCTCTCTCTGCAGCTTGAGGAACTGCAGCATTACAGATAAAAGTTGTACTGATCTGAAATCAGCTCTTGATGTAAATCCATCACACCTGAAAGATCTGGATCTGAGTAACAATCAACTAGGAGATTCAGGAGTGATTCAGATCTCTCATCTACTGAAGAATCCACAGTTCAAACTCCACAAACTCACGTTAGTATTTAATGTTTTTTATAAATGACAATGTAATGAAAGTGGAAAGTTAATTTTATTTGAGACAGTAAATAATCAATCAGCAGCAAATTTACAGAATTAAACATTTTATTATTGTGAAATTATTTTTCTCTTTCTGCAGATTATCAGATTGTGGTGTAAGAGAGGAAGGTTATGCTGCTCTGGCTGAAGCTCTGAGATCAAACCCATCATCAGAGCTGATGGAGCTGGATCTCAGAGGGAACGATCCTGGAGATTCAGGAGTAAAACTGCTCGATGATCTACTACAGGATCCAAACTGTAAACTGAAGACACTGAGGTGAGAGAAAATTAATGACATGAATAGCATGATAGCGTGAATTGATTGATTAAGAACTTATGATGGATAAACCCTGAACTCCACCTGAACTGATGATAAATATTAGCACCTCAGTGTCTCCTCACCTCTTTATATATCTTTATTTAACACTCAGAACAATCTTCTGCTGCTGGACTCGTACAACAGTGAGGAGAAACTTTACATCATTTAGGGAGATCTAGCATAAACGAATCATGCTACACAAATATAATCAGTTATTATTGTAAATAAAAGATAAAACATTTTATGATAGTGCTGCTCCATGTGATTCCAAAGGATTTACAAACTTTTTCTTACATCTGTTCCACCTTAAATCATTACTAACAGTAAGATTAATCACATTAGTGAATTAGCACATTAGCACCTCAGAGGCCCAGCAGGTATTGTACAGTTGTAAGTTTGTAATTTTTACTGAAATGTTTTTTTCTCTCTGCAGGTTATTAAAGTCTCCTGAAGCAGAAGAAGCCTACACCTCTCTTTGTTCCACTCTGAGTCAGAACCCCTTAATACTGACCCAGATGAAGCTGGAGAGGAACCCAGGGGGGGTATCAGGAGATTCCAGAGTGAAGCTTCTCTCAGCGTTTCTGCAGGACTCTCACTGCAAACTGCAGAAACTCCAGTCAGTACTTCACTCTTCAGCTGCTCGTGTTTGTAGTTCAGAGAGAAATGAGATTTATTAGCACTGATCATTTATGACACAAACGACATTTACAGGTTCTGGTACTGCATGTAGAACTTTCAGTAATATTATAGAAAGTTTGTATAGTAAGAAAATTAGCTCAGAGAAGCAGCTCGACAGTTATGACCATTAAATCCTCTGATATTTAAGTAACTCAGCATCTAAACATGACAGATAAATTCGGGGGTTTCTGTTGTGTTTAGGATTAATAACGATGATCTAACGATGGAGAGCTGTTCAGCTTTATCTGAAGTTCTGAGATCAGGATCCTCCAGTCTGAGAGAGCTGGACCTGAGCAACAACAGACTACAGAACTCTGGAGTACAGAAGCTCTGTGAAGGACTGAAGAAGAACGAGTGTAAACTGGAGGTTCTGAGGTAATGATGCTCATCATCTACACTTCTGTAATCTCATGGTGTTGAGTAGCTAAGTATCAGCGTCTCTAAGTTAACCCCTTAATGCCTGAATTTATTTATAAATATATTTTAAAAAATGTATTAATTGGGTTTTTGCTTTAAAGCCAATGCTACATTAAGTTGAGATTATGGTCGGACGTAGCGAATTCGCGACAAACAGAAAACTTTAAATAACTGAAAAAATGTTTGTAAAAATGTTCGAAATCGATTTCAATATGTCAGCTGTAGAAGCAATCAGTAAGTATTTTTTATTTTAGCACAACCTGCATGAAATTGGACAATTTCTTCAAATTTGCAGCCGCAAAATGCAAGAGTCACTATCCGACATGTTAGCTTCCATTAATCTAATGTAGGTTCTTCTCCGACCGGTCCTACGAGAAACCAGTGCCCGCAAAAGGTTCCTAGTGCTGTATTAAATAAACACAAACCGGCACTGGGGGAATGCATACGCTTTCTCTGCTGCAATCTGAATGGAAGCGGTGTGTTGCAAATTCGGGACAAGTGGCGTTAAGGGGTTAAAGTTCTCTCTAAGTTAAAGTACCTACAGACCTTGTTCACAAAAATATGGGAAGTGGCTGTCCAGGCTGCACACTTCACTCAGATGCTTCGACCCAACGACTGTTGATTCAGAGATGTTTAAATAGCGCTGAAGCTCTTTACTTTTCTTTATCTCTGAAGAGGTACAGATGTGGAGCACACTGATGGATTCTCTACACACAGCCGAATAGGAACTTTACTTGTGGTAAAATTAATACCTTGCATAACCACGAACAGTAAACTGAATCAACTGAGCCGATTCTTGTGCAGGCACGAACTCGTTAACCTTTCTGAGGGAGCTGCATTCTAGACGAGCTGTAAAACTCTTCCAAACCTTCTCACTTTTTTTTACTACACAGAACTGTAAACTGGAACTCTTGAACACTGAGAAATAAACTGAACTCTGAATGCTGTGCCGCCTCTTTTAAACTCAGTTACAGAGGAGTGGCCTGCAGGAGCTGAGCCAATGGAAGTTGAACTTCCCTTAAGATCACATGATGGAAAAGTTGCCGCCCACTATGCAAGTTAACCACATGTGGTCAGTAGGTCATGCTAAAACCTTAGTTTTGAGTTTTGGCTCCCAAAATAACCTTTGTGAAAGTTTACTCTTAATATCACTAACATAATATAATAACAAAATCTAAATACCATCATGTAGATTAAACAGCTATAACACACAGAAATGGTTCCATATGTGCACATGCAATACAAACATGCAGTAGAAATGTTCTTTTATCCTCGTATACAACAATGGCACAACATGACACTGTATTTTGAGTGGAAGACAGTAATAAAAAATAGAAAATTGGAAATAAGTTTATTTTTTATGTGGACAGTATGTTAAGGATTCTATTCAATACAATGTCATTGTTGAATTGTTCTTTTTGTAGAATTTGGTAAGAAAAAACGAATTGCCTAAGGCCTCTGTAGGACTTGATTTACACACAAAATAGGGGTTATTCTGTCTGGTTCCAGTCTCTGGTGTCTCCAGAGAGGTTGTAAAAAGTTAAGATATCCCTTGAATGAAAGAGGAGTTGATCTGAGCTCTGACACTCATGGTCTTTTAGAGTCATCAATGTTACTGAGGAGTTGTAGGTGTGGGGGAGAAGCTTTTAGGTTCTTGTTCAAGGTGTAAAAGTCATCTGAGAATGAACAGGTCCTGGCTTGAAGGTCTCATGATGAAGTGGCCAGACCAATATTTTAAAGTATAATTTATGGAACAGCCCTTTTACCAGCGTTCCACTACACTGATATAAGAAAAGAATCATCCAGTAGTGTAAACCTTTAGAATCTGTTATGGTGCAGGGTGTGAGAGCATCAGTAACTCTGAAAAATACACAGAGATGCATGTGGGCACCTCTTCTAATTATTGAGTTTAGGTCTCTCAGACACACCCATTGTGTGGTGTATACAATTAATTATGTATAAAAATAAAACAATTTTATGATTTTACTTTTGTGACAGCAGTTTGTGGAAGGCCATGTTTCTAAAAACAAAGTTTGCTGTAAATTTGATGTCTCCTTTTTTAAATGTAATCAATGATCAAGCTGAGCACTACCTTTAATCACTTCTTTATCAGAGTTTACACCCTGTCCCAACTTTTCTGACACTGAGGTTTGATAGAGAATGTTCTGTGTTCTTTCTGCAGATTATCATATTGTGGTGTAGGAGGTGAAGGTTTTGCTGCTCTGGCTGAAGCTCTGAAATCAAACCGTTCATACATGAAGGAGCTGGATCTCAGAGGGAACCTTGCTGGTGGTTCAGGAGTGCAGGAGCTCTGTAGTGTATGTCAGGCTGAGGGGTTCAACAGGAGTGAAATTAAACTGAGGTGATTTTTCTTTTTATTACTTAAAAAAAAAAAAGAATAAACATAAACTGATTCATTCACGCAGTTAGACATTTTTTATACTGCAATGTTTTTTGGACGTCATAATTCATCTTATTACTGAAGTGATTTTTATTTCAATTAAAATTTTTGCTCTTTAAACAAAACTTGTGTACACTGTTTAATAACATACATTTAACCTTTAAATTTTTTAATAATACATTATAAATAAAATGTTAGATTCATTGACGAGGTAAGTGCAGATATAACACAGTGTAGCATAAACACTGCTGTAATTATTTTTATTTTAAAATAAATGGATGATTTATTAGAAAATATTCCTGATTTATTCTGTAATAAATAATAAAACATTTTCTTTCTTTCATCCAACAGATATGACAAATCAGTGTTTGACTATATAAGGCGAGCGAGCCCTATTAAATCTTGATGATTAGCAGACTCCCGGCTGAACCCGGCTTCTGTTCATCACAAAAACAAGCAAAATATAAAGAAACTCAAAACACAGATGATGATGAAATGTTCCTCACTCACTTCAGACAGTAAATATGATGAATATTTTTAGGTGTAACCCACACGGTGTAATCAGTAATTCAGGAATGGTGGAGACCCCCCAGGACAGCAGTGGGACAGTAACTCAAAACCATCGACTCCAGGCAGCTGGAGGCTAGAAAACGTCATACCACCATTAATCCACAGAGGCGAACATACAAACCAATTCCAACTAATGTACAACGTCCAGTCCAGTAAATATCTGAACTTCACACATTTTTAATGATAAATAAAAATAAAAACAGTTTGACTTTGTGTTGTTCAGGCTGCATATTTCATAATGATCACTGTAGACGTCCTGGTAACTCTGAAAGCTCTGAGATATTGTTTATATTCTTCCCCTGATCTGTACATGACTATAATATGATGGTGGAGATCCACAGATGATCTCTTGGACTTCATGGTTCTGTGTTTGTCCTGACGATGTCGTGTTTATAGACTCGGTTTTACCTTCTCAAACTATGTTCAATCAATTCAGATCGTAACAGGTGATTCCAGTGAAGTTCCAGACACGTCTCCATCATTAAAGCAAACAGGAGGCATCAGATCACAATCACAGCAGGGGGTCTGAATACTTTTGTAAATAAGAGATTTTTATTTTAAAATTTTAACAGTTCTAATTTAATTGACTTGTTTTGCAATTATTAATTTCACATTGTAATTATATAAGATTGATAGTTAAAATTGTGTCACATGAAGATATATAATAAATGATCCACTGACTAAATCAATATTCAGCAAAATATATTAATTTTAATTTTAAAGATTGTGTAGAGTAATTACAGACACAGGACACTCCAGTGGGGGGTAACACAGAGCTCCTTAATAATGTTATTTTAGAAATGGTGAGTATTGATCTTGTGTGGGTCAGTAGTTCTGTGTTCAGTGAGATGTGAGTGTAATTAAAAACTGGATTACAGGCATCAGATTCTAAATGTGTTCATATTTACAAACTAAAGTTAATTATTGAAACATTAAAATGTTTTCTCTGTGTTTTTATTAATAGGAGCAAAAACATAATAAAAATAATGTAATAAACCGACATCAGTTTACATTAGCTAACTTTACTATTAGCTAACTCAGCTTAAAATAAGAAATGCCTATACTATTTAAACAGCAGTATTAATATTAATTTTAGCTTCTTTTATTCATAAGTTACCTTCAAAACAAAACAAAAACTTTTTACTCAAAATAAATCAGTAAACTCCAAAACGTTTAATATTAATGTTTTATTTTTATTGCTTAACAAAGTGTGTAGTAATGCACTCTTACCTTCAATTCTGTTCTTCTAACATACCCAAATATATATAACTCTGTGAACCGATTCCACAGAATGATTCATTTCCACCGAGTCATACATGTTGAGAATGATTCATTTTAAACGAGTCATTCATATCATTCATAGATTTGGATTTAGACAATAATACGTAGATTATAGACAATCACACTGATGTTAATGATGTCTCATTTTGAAGAAGAGAAACTAAGGTTTTGTAATGAAAAATTTCATTAATTCATTATTATCTAAGTCATTAGAAGCAGGACAAAAACATCAATCGAAATAATCTGAATCTAAGGTAAAAAGACGTGGGAGGTCAGCCTGTCAGTGCTCAGACCATACACCGCACACTGCCCATCAACATCAACTCGGTCTGCATGGTCGTCATCCCAGAAGGAAGCTGACGCACAAGAAAGCTCACAAACAGTTTGCTGAAGACAAGCAGTCCAAGAACATGGATTACTGGAATGCCCTGTGGTCTGACGAGACCAAGATAAACTTGTTTGGCTCAGATGGTGTCCAGCATGTGTGGCGGCGCCCTGGTGAGAAGTACCAAGACAACTGTATCTTGCCTACAGTCGAGCATGGTGGTGGTAGCATCATGGTCTTGGGCTGCATGAGTGTTGCTGGCACTGGGGAGCTGCAGTTCATTGAGGGAAACATGAATTCCAACATGTACTGTGACATTCTGAAACAGAGCATGATCCCCTCCCTTCGAAAACTTGCTGAGGAAGCTGAAGGTAAAGGTGATGGACTAAACCCAATTGAGCACCTGTGGCGCATCCTCAAGTGGAAGGTGGAGGAGTTCAAGGTGTCTAACATCCACCAGCTCCGTGATGTCATCATGGAGGAGTGGAAGAGGATTCCAGTAGCAACCTGTGCAGCTCTGGTGAATTCCATGCCCAGGAGGGTTAAGGCAGTGCTGGATAATAATGGTGGTCACACAAAATATTGACACTTTGGGCACAATGTGGACATGTTCACTGTGGGGGGTACTCACTTATGTTGCAGCTATTTAGACATTAATGGCTGTGTGTTGAGTTATTTTCAGAAGACAGTAAATCTACACTGCTATACAAGCTGTACACTGACTACTCTAAGTTATATCCAAGTTTCATGTCTATAGTGTCGTCCCATGAAAAGATATAATGAAATATTTGCAGAAATGTGAGGGGTGTACTCACTTTTGTGATACACTGTATATCGTGTTTGCTATATATTTCCTGTTTGGCTTGCCATAGTGTATATACTGTGTGTGTGTGTGTGTGTGTGTGTGTGTGTGTGTGTGTGTGTGTATATAGTGTGTGTGTGTGTATAGTGTGTGTATGGTGTGTGTTTGTGTGTGTGTGTATGGTGTGTGTGTGTGTGTGTGTGTTTGTGTGTGTATGGTGTGTGTGTGTTTGTGTGTGTATGGTGTGTGTGTGTATGGTGTGTGTGTATGGTGTGTGTGTGTATGGTGTGTGTGTGTATGGTGTGTGTGTATGGTGTGTGTGTTTGTGTGTGTATGGTGTGTGTGTTAGCAGGAACCCATTTAGCAGGAATTTCTATTAAAACCTCTATTGTACTCCGTCACACACACATGTATTCACATATGCTAATGCTAAACCATGTCTTTATTTGTTTATTTTTTGTTTATTAAGTTTAGGCAAAGTTAATTTAAACATTTAGCACAATCTTAATGATCTGCATGTTTTTCACTGACATTAATGTTTTTATTAGTAGAGGAAAACTATTTAAGATCATGTTGAGGTGATGGATCTCATGACTGAACCATTTTTACTGTTTCTATCCTCCTAAAACATTTCTAAATGAATTCTCCACATGTTTGGACACCACCAGTGAGATGCAGTCTGAGCTGATCCTCAGGTCTGTCCACTCCAGTACAGTAGATGGTGGTAAACATCTCCTCAGATGGTTCTCCAGCCTTCAGTGAACCCGCTGTAGAAGAAGCAGACCTGCAGCTCTGCTGTGTGCTTCAGTAAATCATCTATAGATGAAAATCTCACTTTATTTATTTATATAGAAGATGGATGTTGCTGGTGAATGTGAGGAACTTTAGGTCTGATCTGAACCCCACACTGAAGGTAAGATCTGCTGAGGCTTCCACCCGAGCAGCTCGGCTAACAGTTAGCATCACAATGTATCTGTGCACTACAGGTTATGAGATCAAGTCCCCTACATCTTATATTTAATACTTATCTTATCTACTGTGTGATCAACATTCAACATTTATCATCTTTTAATCACGATATTCTCCTCAGTAAAACACGACATGTTTGTTTCTGTGTTTTAATCATGGAACAGTTTCACTTCATCTCACCAACACTTCACAAACATCTCAATAAGTCATCTTACTTCATAATATTGTTATATATATATATATATATATATATATATATAATTAAAATCTGTTTGGGTTAATGGTTTACTTCTTAGAAACGGAGTAAGTGTGTGTGGAGAAACTGAAGAAGATCCGACTCAGACCTGTGAAGAGAAACCATGGAGCCTGGCTCTCCAGAGGTGCCCTGTTCTCCTTCCTTATTATAATCAGCTTCTAATAAAAGCATTAATTTAAGGTCATAATCATGAACTGAATATGAAGGGTGAGGTATAAGGTGTTTAACTATTATACAACCATAAATCAGAAAAAGTTGGGACAGTGTGGAAAATGACTTTTATTTGATGTCAGACAGGATGAAGCTGAGATATTTCATCTTTTATCTGCTCAACTTCATTTCATTTATTAATAAACATCCATTCCTGCATTTCAGTCCTGCAACACATTCCAAAAAAAGTTGGGACGGGGGCAATTTAGGGCCAGTAATGAGGTGAAAACACTAAATAATGACGTGATGTTAAACAGGTGATTGTGATCATGGTTTGGTACAAAAGCAGCATCCAGGTTCGGCTGAGAGTCTCTGATGAGTAAAGATGATCAGAGGATCCAGTTTGTCCACAAATGTGTGACAAAATGATTGAAATGTTTAAAAACAATGAACCAAAGAAAGATCAGAAGGGATTTGCATGTTCTCCCTCTACAGTGCAGAATATCATTAAACCATTCAAGGAATCAGGAGGAATTTCAGTGTGTAAAGGTGGAGGGTGCAGCTTAATCTGAACGCTCGTGATCTTCCATCCCTCAGACGGCATCAAGAACCTCCACTCAACACTAGCTGATATAACCACATGGGTGAGGGATTAGTTTATCAAACCTTTATCAGCTCTACAATACAGAGTTACTGCACTAATCATACTTAACACTTTACCGTGCAAACAAGAAGCTTTGTGTTAACCACATCCAGAAGCGGTGTCCACTTCTCTGGGCTCGGAGGCATCTAGGATGGACCATCACGCAGTGGAAACATGTATTGTGGTCAGATGAATCGGTGTTCCAGGAATGGATGTTTATTAATAAATGAAATGAAGTTGAGCAGATAAAAGATGAAATATCTCAGCTTCATCCTGTCTGACATCTAATAAACGTCAAAGTCAGTGTAAGAAACTCTGTGTTCTTTAGTTTTATTTACATTTTCTGTCCCAACGTTTTTCTGATTTGGACTTGTACAAAGCTAAGTGGAATGTGTTTATATATGATTTTTACATCAGTATTATAATATATATTAATTTATTGAAGGACATTGATGTGTGTGTACATTAGGAGGAAGAGAAGGTTCTGTTGAACATCTACACTGATGAAAGCTTCCACAATGACCTGAACATTGTCTGTATTAAAGAGGAAGAAGCTGAAGATGATGAGAACCTCTGTAAGATAACAGGCTTCATTATCATTCATTCCCGGCTGCATTATATTAGTTGATGTGAATAAATATGTGCCCCCCATCCAAGTTCCTCTATTTGTGTAAATGTGTCACATTTAAATGTCTCAGTCAAGTGTTTGTGGTACGTGTGATGAATTGTTTGCATCTCTGTGGAGGAATTTTGTGCCGCTTCTCCCTGCAGAATCATTTTAATTCATCTACATTGTAGGATTTTTCAGTTCTCTCAGCATCTCGGTGGGATTCAAGTCAGGACTCGCCGCTCCAAAACCTTTAATTGGTTTCTGTGGAGCCATTCAGTGGTGGACCTGCTTGTGTGCTTCGATGAACGGTTTGCTTAAGAACCCAATTGCACTTGAGCTTCAGGTCACAAACAGACTGGTGGACGTTCTGCTTCAGGGTTTGCTGGTATAGAGCATCAATTATCACAAACCATCCAGATCCTGCTAAAGCACTACCACCACCATGTTTCACTGTTTGGATGATGTTCTTGTGGTAGAATGAGGTGTTTACACAGAACTCGTGTCTTCCAAAAAGTTCCACCTTTGGCTTATTAGTTCAAAGAATATTAACCCAAAAGTCTTGAGGATTATCTAGATGTTTTTGGTCTGACTTGAGGCCTGTAGATCTTTAGACGTTCATCTGGGTTCCTGTGATGTATTCTTGCTAATGAAAACAGGCAAACAAAACAAGTGCAATTACCACAGCAACTTTTTGTTCCTTTCTCTCCCTCCAGACTGTGAGGAGTGCAAATCCTTCTTCTTCAACAAGTGTGAGCTTCACGGTCCAGCTCTCTTCATCCCTGATACCCCTGTACCCACGGGGGGTCCAGACCGAGCCAGACAGACTCTTCCACCCGGTCTAGAGGTTCAGCAGTCTGGTATTCCTGGTGCAGGTCTGGGGGTGTTTAATAAGGGGGAGACCGTTCCAGTGGGTGCACACTTCGGACCCTACCAGGGAGAAGCGGTGGATAAAGAGGAAGCCGTGAACAGTGGCTACTCCTGGGTGGTGAGTGAGTTTATCTAAATATGATATTAACTGGTTTCAGGTCACTGTTGTGTTTCTTCTACGAGCTTTTATGTCATAAGTGGACCAATTCAACCATCTAACCCTACATCCAACCAGAACACTATTGTCTGGGGCAGCAGACAGATTTTCCCCCTTTTAATGTGGAGTGTTCTTGTAGATCATCTCAGTACCTCTGAAGCTCCTCTTCCATCTATACTTGTTTCCTCCAGATATACAGGAGTGGTCGGGGTGAGGAGTACATAGACGCTCAGAGTGAGATCCATGCCAACTGGATGAGGTGAGGAACACACTGATGGTTCTTTGATGTTCTGGTTCCACCAGCTTATTGTAACACTTTAATTTCCATCATCATTTTGTTCTTGGTTCTCCTTCATCTCTCAGGTACGTGAACTGTTCCTGTGACGATGAGGAGCAGAACCTGGTGGCGTTTCAGTACCGCGGGGGGATTTACTTCCGCTGCTGTCGACCCATCAGCCCGGGGCAGGAGCTCCTGGTGTGTTACGAGGAGAACTACGCCAAGTATCTCAGCATCACGTTCGATTACATCTGGAACAGGAAGTGCTCCACCAACGGTGAGAGAACGTTATCAGTCCGGTGTTCTTCATGCTAGGTGTCTTTATGTGACGACATCGTGATTTCTGGTGGCTGCCACTCAAACACCTTCATTGATGTCATTGTTAATGATCAGAAGGGGTTGAGGGTTCGTGAGAGACGCTTATAGTCCTGATTTAGCTCCATCTGATTTCCACCTGTTCTGTTCTGTTTGATTTTGTTCTGCTCTGTTTGGTTCTGTTATCTTTGGTTCTTTTCTGTTCTGTTTGGTTCTGTTCTGTTTGGTTCTTTTCTGTTCTGTTTGGTTCTGTTCGGGCAGTGCATTTATCACAACATGTAATGTGATTTATAGATGCATTGTGCTTTTTCAGCCTTTCAATTCGAAATGTATTAGAACCAGTCACAAATATACTATTGCCGGCCACCGTCTTCCCACACTATTATAAAAATTATAAAAATAATAATAGAGTAAATGTGTGTATGTATGTGCGGATATCTATTTATATATGTGTGTATATTTAAAATTATATATATATATATATATATATGTGTGTGTGTGTGTGTGTGTATGGGGCTCTAGAGTGGAATCTTAATTGCAGTGCATTATATTATCGGCTTTACTGTATCTTTTACACAGATTCCCAAAATCGCTTGCTGTGCACTCACTGTGTACTGTAATTACATGTATACTGATATTTCATGGTCTTTTAGTTATTTTTATATTTTACTTAACGAAAATATTGTCGTGTTTTTACTTTCGCCGCACTTTACCGCTAGCATTAGCCGCTTGCTACTAGAGGGTCGTCTCACCTAGCCGCTGTCCGGTGGGGATGTAACGGGTCTTGTGCTGTGCGGTGGTGGAGGTGTGGGAATAAAAGCACACGACAGGGTCGAGTCACTTTAATTGTTTAGTCAGGACTTCAATGAGCGTTACAACACTTTATACCGCCTAGTTCCAGAACCCCAACTTCCATTCTGGGGCCATCCGGCGAGTCTTATATACAAAACTAAACTTAGTGCAGAACGTCCGAACTCACATGTATAAACCTGGTGCTACATTCTGATTGGCTGAGCTGAATGTCGCTCACATATTGCCGCTGCAATATTGTCCCGCCCTTCACTATCTCTGATTGGTTTAGACCATGTTATTGGCCTATTGTGTGTCTGTTGTTGAACCACAGGGAGACTTTCAGAGTCGCGGACACTTTTTTCGCTCGAACGGCTGGTCACACCGGTGCGACCTCAGATTTTTTTTAGTCGCACCATTGAGAAATTAGGTCGCATGTGCGACCAAATTGGTCGCACTCTAGAGCCCTGTTCTGTTCTCTTTGGTTCTTTTCTGTTCTGTTTGGTTCTTTTCTGTTCTGTTTGGTTCTGTTCTGTTTGGTTCTGTTCTCTTTGGTTCTTTTCTGTTCTCTTTGGTTCTTTTCTGTTCTGTTTGGTTCTGTTCTGTTTGGTTTCTGTTCTCTTTGGTTCTTTTCTGTTCTGTTTGGTTCTGTTCTGTTTGGTTCTGTTATCTTTGGTTCTTTTCTGTTCTGTTTGGTTCTGTTCTGTTTGGTTCTGTTATCTTTGGTTCTTTTCTGTTCTGTTTGGTTCTGTTCTGTTTGGTTCTTTTCTGTTCTCTTTGGTTCTTTTCTGTTCTCTTTGGTTCTTTTCTGTTCTGTTTGGTTCTGTTCTGTTTGGTTCTGTTCTCTTTGGTTCTTTTCTGTTCTCTTTGGTTCTTTTCTGTTCTGTTTGGTTCTGTTCTGTTTGGTTTCTGTTCTCTTTGGTTCTTTTCTGTTCTGTTTGGTTCTGTTCTGTTTGGTTCTGTTATCTTTGGTTCTTTTCTGTTCTGTTTGGTTCTGTTCTGTTTGGTTCTGTTATCTTTGGTTCTTTTCTGTTCTGTTTGGTTCTGTTCTGTTTGGTTCTTTTCTGTTCTCTTTGGTTCTTTTCTGTTCTCTTTGGTTCTTTTCTGTTCTGTTTGGTTTCCATTCATTTAGGGGCAGTGATAGCTCAGTGGTTAAGGTACTGGGCTAGTAAACAGAAGGTTGCCGGTTCAAGCCCCGCCACCACCAAGTTGCCACTGTTGGGTCCCTGAGCAAGGCCCTTAACCCTCAATTGCTCATCGTGTTCAGCTCATTGTGTGAGTCGCTTTGGATAAAAGCGTCTGCTAAATGCTGAAAATGTAAAATGTTCTGTTTGGTTCTGTTATCTTTGGTTCTTTTCTGTTCTGTTTGGTTCTGTTCTGTTTGGTTATGTTCTCTTTGGTTCTTTTCTGTTTGGTTCTGTTCTGTTTGGTTATGTTCTCTTTGGTTCTTTTCTGTTCTGTTTGGTTCTTTTCTGTTTGGTTCTGTTCTGTTTGGTTATGTTCTCTTTGGTTCTTTTCTGTTCTGTTTGGTTCTATTCCTACAATCCAGTGCCTTGTGTGTTCTCAGTACTGATGATTGGATTTATTAAGTACATGTTAAACAATACAATTTCTAAACATCTTACTGAGATAATGAACACTTTCAAATACTAAACACAATATTTTCTCCCCCCCCCCACCCCAAAATAAAATGACTGTATACATACTGTTATTATCTGTTAGATAGCAGCACCATGTCCTCAGTGCTGTACATCCTGATGTAGTGATGATATATGAGCTTTAATCATGAAAATATCTCAGTCCCTTAATACTGTTTAAAAGTTTTGATTAAGTCCCTCTAAACCCTGGATGTTATTTCTGATTATGAGGGTTTTTCACACGTCCCTCAGGTTGGCGTCCACCCTGTTATCTCTTACTACTGTCTCTTAACATGAAGAGCTGTTTAAACTCCTCATTCTAATGTTGTTTTATCCACATTTTATCCTAAAAGTCTAATATGGTCGACCATAACATGTCCACCCTGTTACGGGATACATGAGAAAAAGCAACACGATCTGATCATTTTAAAAATAATCACACTAAAAAGCAGAGAATTCTTCATCTGAATTCACTTTCATGCTAGCATGGTTTTGCTCACTTGGTAGCTAATGGCTTATTTTATGTCAGAATGTCCACCCTGTTATGGTCCACCCTGTTACAACTTAATACAGTAACAAGCTGGACATGACAGTGTATATGAGGTACATGTGTAATTTATATAGCATTATTATTCAGTTTGGTTATAATAAGAACAGAATTGTTGATATTATGTGTTGAATCCTGTAAATAACGGCCTTAAGTGCAGCTGAAAGACAGAAACACAACAGTTCTGCATTTGTCCGTAACAGGGAGGACATCTGGGGTCAGAGACTGCATTAATATGTTTTAATAAAACCTACAGTCTGTGTGATTTAGCTTAACCAGTATTAGTTTGTAAGAGTTTCATTTTCAAATAGTTTTAGGGTCCAAAAGGCACCGAATCCCAGGAACGACCCAATCACTCGTGTCTGAGAGACGCTTATAGTCCTGATTTAGCTCCATCTGATCTCCACCTGTTTTAAGGGGAAGAAGATTTTCATGTGATGATGATGTGAAGCAGCTGAAACTTTTTGAAGAACCCTCGTATATACGGGAGCAGCTGAATAAAATAAAATTGTGCAAACACTGACATGAACTTACACGTTTTATCTTTCTCTGCTTCAGAAGCGGGTGATGATGCCACGCTGCCAGTCTTCTCCTGCTTCATGTGCCCGGTGTTCTACAGCACCCAAACCTACCTTCAGAAACACATCAGGAGGTGCCACCATGAGGAGTACGAGAAACTGCTGGATAGGTCAGGAGAGGCTGACCACCACCACCACCAAGATCTGACCTTCCCCGTGAGTTCCACCGGTCAGGAAACGTCCTCCGAGGTTCTTCATCCCGACACCCCTCACCGAGGAACCCAGAAAGAAGCCTACAGCTGCTCCGAGTGCGGGAAGAGCTTCGTGCAGTGGAAGGGTCTGAGGAGGCACCAGCGCGTTCACACCGGAGAGAAGCCGTACCAGTGCGCGCAGTGTGGGAAGTGCTTCACTCAGCAGAGCGTCCTCCAGAGGCACCAGCTCATTCACACGGGAGAGAAGCCCCACCACTGCACGCTGTGCGGGAAGAGGTTCACCCAGCAGAGCGACCTGCAGCGCCACCTAGCCATCCACACGGGAGAGAAGCCGTTCCAGTGCACCGAGTGCGGGAAGAGCTACACCCGGCAGAACCACCTCCAGGAACACCGGCGCCTTCACACGGGCGAGAAGACCTACATCTGCCTCCAGTGCGGGAAGATGTTCTTCCAGCGGAACGCTCTGACCAAGCACCAGCGCCTTCACACGGGGAAGAACTACCACTGCTCCGAGTGCGGGAAGGCCTTCACCCAGGAGAGCTCCCTCCAGCAGCACCACTGCTGCCCCGTGGACGAGAAGCCGTACCAGTGCCTACTCTGCGGGAAGGGCTTCCCCGGCATGTACCATCTCATGAGGCACCAGCGCATTCACACGGGCGAGAAACCGTTCCACTGCGAGGAGTGCGGGAAGCGCTTTACCCAGCAGAGCTCCCTCCAGGTGCACCAGCGCGCTCACAACGGCGAGAAGCCCTACCAGTGCATCCAGTGCGGCAAGAGCTTCACCAGGAAGACCAATCTCATAAAGCACCAGCGCATTCACACCGGTGAGAATCTCTACCACTGCTCGCAGTGTGGAAAGATTTTCACCGACCACACCCGGTTCGTGAACCACCAGTCCATCCACAGAGAGGAGAAGCCCTACCAGTGCTCCCAGTGCGGGAAGAAGTTCGGCCAGCAGAGCTATCTCCAGCGCCACCAGCGCCTGCACAACGGCGAGAAGCGCTACTTCTGCTTACAGTGCGGAACCAGGTTCACCCGACAGAGCAACCTCATCCGGCACCAGCGCATTTACGCCGAAGATAAGAACTGCCACTGCTTAGCGTGCGGACAGAGTTTCGCTTTTTCCTGCGCGCTGAAGACCCACACGTGCACCAACGCCGAGCCGCCGGCTCACGACGCCAACCTGTCCAGTCAAGAGGCCTGATTTTGGTGGGCGGGGACTGTGAAAATGAAACTAAAAGCACTTGCGCCGCTATCCGGCAGACTGGGCGCCAACACGAACAATACAGGGCGGGTACTGGAGGGGGTTCCTCATTAATGCTGCAGTTACGCCCTCTGCTGGCTGATTGATGGTGCTGATCAGGGTGTGTCTCTCCGTACACAAAGCTGATCCGCATATGAACTCGCCTCGTGCAGGTGAAAAGATGCAGTGTCGGAGGGGGGCGTGTCGGAGGGGGCGTGTCAGTCTCGCTCTTCTCAATCAGGGTGAGGAAACGTAATGCAGTCAGATAATCGGATACGCCAAAAGTCAGGAGAGAAGGGGGAGAAAATGCATAAATAAAACACACAAATGAAGAAAGTGGGAACAGGAGCATGTCTGATGATGATTTGGAGACGGGTCTGGACTGCAGGCAGGCCAGTTTAACACTCTGATGATGTCATATGTGGTCAAAATGTGACCATCAGCCGTGGTGCCGTTTCTTTAATATAAGCACTGTAGAGGAAATTATTATGACAGCACATTAGGACCACTGCAAATTAGGGCCAGCTGTAGCCTAGTGGTTAAGGTACTGGACTAGTAATCAAAAGGTCGCTGGTTCAAGCCCCACCATTGCCAGGTTGGTGCTGTTGGGCCCCTGAGCAAGGCCCTTAACCCTCAATTGCTCAGACTGTATACTGTAACTGTTTTGTTGCTTTGGAAAAAGGCGTCCGCTAAATGCCCAAAATGTAAATGTAAAAATTTCAACCCATAACGTACTATTCTGGAAGATTTCCCCCAGTTTAAGAAGAAGATATACTTTATTTGTCATATATGCATATACAGTACAATGAAATTCTTTCTTCGCATATCCCAGCTTGTTTGGAAGCTGGGGTCAGAGCGCAGGATCAGCCATCATACAGCACCCCTGGAGCAGAGAGGGTTAAGGGCCTTGCTCAAGGACCCAACAGTGGCTACAAAGCCGATTCTGAATTTGAACCGCCAATCTTCCGGTTGATAGCCCAAAGCTCCACCCACTAGGCTACCACTGTCCCTAGTCATACCCAATTCCCCAATGGTGTTTCCCCTCTACTGCTGCAGACCTCCACTCCTGACCGAGGAGGGTCGTGACTAACACACGCCCCCTCCGACACGTGTGCAGCACCGACTGCTTCTTTTTACCTGCACCCGAGTCGTGCACTGATCCCCGTTATCCCCCGTCTCTGTGCAGCACCATCGATCGGCCAGCAGAGGGAGTAACTGCAGCATTAATGTAATACAGTGGTACCTCGGTATATATATGCCAAACGAATTTTTCCCATAGGAAATAAAGGGAAAATGATTCATCTGTTCCCATGAAAAACAATCCTATAGTTATTGGCATATTACACGTTGATGGGGTTGTATAAAGTAATTTATAAAACGGATCATTCTGGTCCTAAAATCTGATTGGCTGGCTGCATTCAATGTCGTTGTAAAATCCCCGATATAAGCGCACCTACAACCACCTCACATCGTTCCATATTAATACGCCACTGAAAAGAACAAGAACAGACTTGGTTGAACACTATTTAAGTCATGTACTGAAAACTATACATGGAAATGTCCAGATTAATATAAACAGTAATCCTGATCATTAAGCTGGTGTTTCGTCCAAGAAATAGTGTAATAGTTTGCGAATGTTATGTTCGCCCTCATGTTGCCTAGCAACACGGCACACCGATAACGGGACTACAGTACCTCGGGTTACGGAAGAATGTTTTTTGTAACCCGTACAAGTTCTAGCACGCGAGTCGTATTCCAAACAAAGGTCGTATACCAAGCTACATTTTTTGTGTCCAAACAGGACGTACAGTACCAGTCGAAAGTATGGACACACCTTCCCTTCAGTGGTTTTTCTTGATTATTTTTATTTTCTACATTGTAGATTAATACTGAAGACATCCAAACTATGAAGGAACACATATGGAATTATGTAGTGAAGAAAAAGTGTTAAACAAACCAGAATATGTTTTATATTTTACCAACTCTACCTCTGCACAGCACAACTGATGGTCTCAAACACATTAAAAAAGCAATAAATTCCAGAAATTGACTCTTGACAAGGCACAAACGTTAATTGAAAACCGTTCCAGGTGGCACCTCATGAAGCTGATTGAGAAAATGCCAAAGGTGTGCAAAGCTGTCATCAAAGCAAAAGATGCTACTTTAAAGAATCTAAAATATAAAACATATTCTGGTTTGTTTAACACTTTTTTGTTCACTACATAATTCCATACGTGTTCCTTCATAGTCTTCAGTATTAATCTACAATGTTGAAAATTAAAAAAAAAAATCAAGAAAAACCACAGGAATGAGAAAGTGTGTCCAGACCTTTGACTGGTACTGTATACCAAGTTGGACTTATTCCAAAGCGGACGTATACCGAGGTTCCACTGTATAAGAAACCACTCAGATTTCTTATATTTTTATTTATTTGATCGAGATACATTTCATAAGGAAAAGAAAGTTACCAAAATATAACTACAAGCCAAGGATTTGGGACTCCAGCGACGACAGTGAGAGCCGTTGTTTCCAACGAGGAACATTTAGGAACCTTCAGGCCTCTCTGACCTCAGATTAATTCTGTGTTTATGATTCCACCATCAGCAAGAGAACGTTAAAATTTTAGATCTGAGAATGAACCAAGTGGCTCCTTGTTAAAATATCCTGAGGAGTAATGAACCGCTTCTTTTTACCTGCACCAGAGTCGTGCACTTGTGTCTATTATCCCACGTCTCTGTGCAGCACCATCGATCAGCCAGCAGAGGGCGTAACTGCAGCATTAATGAGGAAGCCCTACAGCCCTCAAACGAGCCCATCGTTGTCTGGATAGGCGCCCGGGCGGCCGGTAGCGGAGCTGAGATTCGAACTCACAAGTCTGAAATGTCAGCGTTTGTATTTTACCGCTGCGTCACCGAGCACCTCAAGGATCTTTCAGACATTTCACAACGTTCTAGTCTTCAGTTGGTCTTCAGTCCACGTGTTGTGACAGCATCAAGGTTCAGCTTGTTGGGTACAGTGACTGAGCAGACAGTAATCTAACTGGGTTATAACCACACCAGTGTGCTGTGTTTGGGATTTGGACCTGAACCCCACAGATTGTGTTTTAAAGCAGCTGTTTTAAGTATTCAAAGTTCTGACACATTTAACTGCCTTTATAATCTAGTTCTGTAGTAACTAACAATGTAACAATGGATTCATTTTATAGCATGTACACTATACGGCCAAAAGTATTCGGACACCTGACCATGAAGAGTGACGTCTGTGTGATCTTTCCAGCTTGAAAATCAGCCGCCCTTCTGAGAAGCTTCTCACAAGACTTTGGAGTGTGTCTGTGTGTGGGAATTTGTGACAGCGTTTGTACGGCTGGGTGCTGATTGATCAGTTGATGTTCCGGTTCATCCCAGAGCTGTTGAGTGGACCTAAGGTCCGGGCTCTGTGCAGGACACTGGAGCTTCTTGGTTTTTAAACCGAGCTTCTCTTCATGACTTTATAGAGAACAGGAAAGGGCCTTCCCCAAACTGTTGCTGCAAAGTTGGAAGCATTCTTTTCCCAATCGTATCCAATCCCCCAATTGCGTTACGCTTCCTCTCTGCTGGTGCTGATCTCCACTGCTGATTGAGGAGAGCGAGACTGACACACACCCCCACCGACACGTGTGCAGTACTGACCGCATCTTTTCACCTGCACGAGGCGAGTTCATATGTGGATCAGCTTTGTGTGCAGAGAGCCACACCCTGATCAACACATTATTCCTTGACTCAGCCAGCAGAGGTCGTGACTGGACCAGTTATGAGGTCCCGTCCGGCTCCCACCCTGTACAAACAACAAGCCAATCTATGTTGGCTGTATCATTTCCTTTGTATGATTGATTTATTAGACCTGTTCTGGCTGAAACACATGAATTTAATCATGACAGTGGGTGTCCCGATACTTTTGTCCATATAGTGTTTGCTGTTGTGGAAAAGTATTTGCCCCTCACTCTGGTTCATTATATTTTTATTTATTTCATCGAATTAATCGAATGATTTCATAAGGAAAAGTAAGTTACCAAAATATAACCAGTTTCTAGGCTATAGGCTTTGGGACTCCAGCGACTACAGTGAGAGCCATTATTTCCAACGATGGACATTTAGGAACCTTCAGGCCACGCTCACCTCAGACAGATTCTGTGTTTATGATCTGAGAATCTAAAGTCTTAAATCTGACTGTGAACCAAGTGGCCCCTTGTTAAAATATCATCCCGAGGACTAATAAGTCAAAACTGAAACGGTTGTGATGAACATTGGTCTTGTTGGTCAGAAAATCTAGCAGAATAAAGGTTTCAGAGCGGCCAAGTCAGATTCCTGATGTAAACCATGTTGAGATGCTGTGGCAGGACCTTAAACGGGTAGTCTGTTCTACAAAGCGGCAGAATTCAAAAAGGAGGGGGCAAATACTTTATCATGACCGTGTAGTATGAGACGACGTTCACCTGCTAACAATAAAGCTGTAATGATTCAGTATTTTGTGTAACTAAGAACTTATTTACATTTCTCCAGATTTCACAATTTGTGTAAATACTCATATAAAATTAGACTAGATTAAAATAAACATTTATTTAACTGTGTCTTATAAACGTTTGGTTTTTCATATTTTGTGTACTGATGATTTTATAAATGTTCCTTTACTCCCGATAGGTATTAAATTTCCTTTTGAATATCAGATGTGTCTGTGTTTAAAAAGGTGATTTAACACTGGGAACAAAACCCCTACTGTCAGGTCATATGTTGACCCAGAAAACTCTAGCCGCTAGTATCCAAAGTATAAACTTCCCTACTGAACATTTTTATTCAACTTATCGTTTTCTCTCAAACCACTATTATGTCTTGGATCATTTTAATCTCATTTTATGAGTGGATCAGACACAGCGGCGCTGCTGGAGTTTTTAAACACCTCACTGTCACTGCTGGACTGAGAATAGTCCACCAACCAAATATATCCAGCCGACAGCACCCCGTGTGCAGCGTCCTGTGAGCACTGATGAAGGTCTAGAAGATGAGCGACTCAAACAGCAGCAATAGATGAGCGATCGTCTCTGACTTTACATCTACAAGGTGGACCGACTAGGTAGGAGTGTCTAATAGAGTGGACAGTGAGTGGACACGGTGTTTAAAAACTCCAGCAGCGCTGCTGTGTCTGATCCACTCACACCAGCACAACACACACTAACACACCAGCACCATGTCAGTGTCACTGCAGTGCTGAGAATGATCCACCACCTAAATAATACCTGCTCTGTGGTGGTCCTGACCATTGAAGAACAGGGTGAAACAGATGGACTACAGTCAGTAATTGTAGAACTACAAAGTGCTTCTATATGGTAAGTGGAGCTGATAAAATGGACAGTGAGTGTAGAAACAAGGAGGTGGTTTTAATGTTATGGCTGATCGGTGTGCAAGCGTATAAAATATTGTTGAATCCATGTTTTGTGCTTCTCACATCCACAGAAGCTCCTGAGGTAACATGTTATTGAGACTGGACTCATGAGGTAATGGATCGGTTCTGTGGGTATTTTTTGAGACTTTGGAGTCATATTTCTTTATATAAATGTAATATAGAATGATATAGAATAATATAGAATGTATTTCCGATCCAGCTAATAAAACTGCCTTAAAACTTCTGAAATGCTCGACGGTACTAAGTACAGATTCTGTCATGGTCGCGCATGCGTGTTCAAACCCAAGCGCTCGGGCACTGACTGCGCATGCGCGCTGTGTGTCTACAAAAGCAGCAGTTGAGCAGCGCTTAATAAGCAGAGCTAACGCGCCGCGACCTCAGATAAACACAAAGTTCATTTTATTTAAGCGATAGATTCTTTTACTCAATATTTTAGGATTCGAGGAGACGCAGGATGGCATCAGGGACGCCGTAAGTTCACTTTATTTATCGAGTTTGTTTGCCATCGTTACTATATCGATATGATCAGGTAGCCTGTTAGCTTAGCATATTTATGCATATTTAAGTTAGCTTCACAGCTGCTAGAATTATATTATTATTTTATTACTATAGTGTTATATAATTGCTCAGTTCGTTATTCTCTCAGTGTTCTACGCTTTTAATATGAACAGAACTATGTGAATAAATGTGCTTGTGTGTTGTTCTAGTTCGTTAGCATCGTTAGCATAATGTAGCCAGCGTGTATTTGCATGCTAGTTAATGATAGTAATAAATAAGTAAAGATTATAAATGGAGGGTCTGAAAGCAGTCTCTTTGAGTCCTAGAGAAGTGCTGATACTAACCTCCTATAATAAAGCTGTGTAGAGCTGAACAGGTCCAGTACTGACCAGGTGAACACTGAGGCCTACTAGCTCTACACACACTGGGCAGGAGTGTTACCTGTGATGGACCAACCAGGTGATTTTAACTCATTAAAGGCTTTAAAAACATCTTTTGAATGTGCTGCCTTCACTAAGGGGAAGATTCATTAGGAACACGATTGACACACGTTTATCGGCCAATTTTATAAGCTACTCTTACCATATTGATGCAATTTGTGGATATACCATTACTGACTGTAATTACATGCCACAAACCCTGAGCAGCTTTTGTGCATGTGTTGTGCATGTATCACCTTTAAAACCAATGTCGCCACTCTCTATTTTAAAAATTCCCAAGATCTTGCCACTAAAGTCCCAAGATTGTACTAAAAATGCCGAGTAAAGATTTATATAACGTGTTTTTACAATTATTCACAACAAAAATACTGATTGAACTGACACAGAAAAAGCAGAATCATTATCAGTATTCATTTAATAGAGATGGGACGATCGATCGGCCGATTTTTAATCAAAATATGCTATCGGCGATATCTCCTAAAAGTAGCCGATCCGATGGTGTGATATATAAAGATCACATTAAGTTAACAGCTCAGTGGATCGATCCAGACTTTGAGCTACGAAGCGCCAACCATCACATCACCATTCATCACCCATCATACAGAAACCATCGTGAAAGCTCTTCATGACCTAAAATAACATCATTAACGTTGTGCATCATACATACGATGTCATTCTGCTGATTGTAATATTTACTTTAAAAAGATAATTCGACCCGGTCACATCTGAGTGGATTCTATCAGCACGTTATATAAACTCCTGGTTCACTTTGGTAAATCGTGAGCGGTTCTTACTTGTGATGTAGATGAGAACAGAAAACGTTACAGAGCCAATCAGAGGCAAAAGTTTATTCATTACCAAATTCGTTAGTTCAGGATCATCTGCTGAACTTTTAGCTCCTTAGATGGAACGAGTCTGACTCGGTTACAGATCTGTGGTAATATCAGTGTAATGAAGCTTTATAATGTAAGAGAGTCACACAGAATGTTCTGTAGTAGCTGGTGTTTATTTCAAGAAGTGAATGTACAGTAGGTGTAGAAATGAGCAGCGACAACCAAAGGTTATTATTATTTAGTACTAGTACGCTTTGTCATTCATTATTTATGACTGTAGACCATGACATTTCTCCAGATTCTACCTGCTTGAGTGCAAATTAAATATTAAATAGAGGAACGCTTTAAAACTCCGGGTGTTGCACATGAGACGCAATTCCTGCACGGATTTATTGACCTGTTGTATTGTAGTGCACCCTGACTGCTCTCTGTTTAACAGATGATACGATTATGTCCTCTGTGGTAGTGGTGGGAACAGCCAAGCCATTCAGAGGTGCATCTGTCAGTGCGCTCTCAGTGCAGGTCCCAAGCCTGGATTAAAGTAGGAAGGTTGTGTCAGGAAGTCTTATAACCCCCTGTGTACTGGAGCATGCTGGGGAAAAACTTTAAGCTTGTTTCTCTTGTTGCAGGTGCCTGAACAGCAGGTGGGACAAACCCAAACCCAAAGCGGCCGTGCTGCAGGGGATCGTAGGAAACGTCTCGGCACCCGCTAACGCGGGGACAGTCGTGAGTTCGAGGCCGGCCGGCGCACCCGGACCAGGGAGCGCGGCGGCGAGTCCTTCGTCTGGCGCCCCCTCACGGGGTGGAGCAGAGCTGGCTGCTGCCATGGCTGCCAAAATTAATGCCATGCTGATGGCTAAAGGGAAGATGAGACCGCTGCAGCCTCTACCCTCGAAGGTACGTCTCGCACTCGGGGTTTAGGGTCATCGAGGGTCGTTTACTCTGATTAGAATCCTGACTAGAGTGGTGATGGAGGGTCTGAAAGCAGTCTCTTCAAGTCCTAGAGAAGTGCTGATACTAACCTCCTATAATAAAGCTGTGTAGAGCTGAACAGGTCCAGTACTGACAGGTGAACACTGAGGCCTACTAGCTCTACTCACACTATTGGAGAGAAAACCCAAATTTGAAGTTGCTACCAAGCGCTGCACTGAATCCATGTCATGTAAATGAGGCGATGTGTTGTGATGTCATAACCTGTAAAAAGGGTTCAGCACATCCTCAGTCTCAAAATACGAGTCGAGTCAGGAGTCAATATAATAAACACAGAACATATATTATAAATGTAGCGCAGAAATAAAGAAATAATCTGTAAGTTCAGATAAAAACAACAACAGATTAGCGAGTGTATTTAGCCGTTTTACTTCGTGTCTTTACTTTCCTCCTCATCGTGTAAATGAATGTAATTTCTGTAACAAGAAGGTTCCAGTTAAAAGCTTCAACTGATACGTTTTGTTTTCATTACAGAACAAAAGCGCTCGATAAATCACGGCACAGCGGCCAAAATCCCAAACACAGCAAAAACCATCATAACCGCTGCTTACCTTAGCTTCTGTTCTTCCAGATGCTATTACATTTATAAGCGTGCGTCCCATTAGGAACAGAATCCGTTATTTTGTAAATGTGCTTATAATTAAAAACCTCCAAACTTTTCCCGGTGGTGAAGTAAAACAGGAAGTGGTTAGAAAGCCGATCGAGCGTTTCATTACCGCGTCATCTGTGTGACGCAAACCGAATAAATGCAAATAACAGCATTTCTTACTAACAATTACAATCAGAAGCTCTGATTGGTTCAGAAAGCGTCTTTCGACCATCAGCACCGATTCTGTAGGAGCGTTCCATTCACCCCGGTCGTTCCTGTGAAGTGCACTACGTAGGGTATTCCACCATTTTAAGTGAGATTCTGATCCAAAGGGAACGAGAATGTTCAGATGAAGTGAACTTCAGACTGTGTAGGGAGTAGGGGTCCTCAAACTTTTAACCAAAGGACCAGATTACTGTTCTTCAGTGTTTCTGGGGGCCGGACCACAGGTGACCTGGTAAACACACCCAAAAAAGCTATTTACTATCTATACTGGATGTATCGTCTGGGCTTTGTATAATTGTAGTTCATAATGATAATGCAGAAATGTTATTTATTTTAATAATTTCCATTATCCTACCTCATACAGTGTTTCCTTAAAACAAATCAGTGTGAACTGTGAGCCTGCTTTTGCCTGATGAGAGTAATCAACAGGTTCCATATTTGTTACTGCCAGTCATAATGGCTAATAAATGTTGATCAGTGAGTCTGGATCTGACTCAGACTCAGACTCGGCTTTATTGTCATTCAAAACCATGTACATGATTAGAACGAAATGCAGTTACTTAGGTCTCGGTTTGTGTAAACATAATAATATATAAAATATACAGAGCAAGAAAACCAAGTTAAGTAAAAATAAAACTTAGGACTTAAAAAGACTAGAAGAAATAACTAAGGTAGGAATTTTAAATATTTACATTTACATTCAAGTATTGCACAGGAACTACAGCAGCTTTATGTGGATCTAAAGTGCACGATTGGAACTATAGCAGCAGAAAAAGGCAGCACCAGGTCACAGGTGTTTAAGGTAACTGGTGAATAGACAGTACATGAGGGGTGGAGCAATTTAGCAGTCTGACTGCATCCGGTTGGAGATTTAAGGTGTTTCAACTTCGAAAAAGTCTGCACACAGATGCAGATGCTCCCGAAAACGGTAGTTACTTTGAGTGCATGTTTTATTGAGATCGGGGAGCAATCGAAAGAGAAGCATCAAAATTAAACAATGTGCTTGAGTTTTGATTTTGGATGCATAAATGCGTTGATCTCCAGGAGCAGGACGTTAAAACATTTCAAAACTCGCCCCGACTCAGCGAGCGGATCTCAGTAAAGCACATCTTCAGCTCAGACAAGAATTCCTGAAACTGCCTGTAGTTAAGAGCATTAGCTTTAATGAAATGAACACAGGACACGAGGATTTTCATAACGAAATCCCACAGTGGCTGCGGTCGCTCATCTCTCCATTGATGCGCCAATCACTCCCCTCATGCTCGGAGCGCCACCCGTTGGATCGCTGCCGTATAATCTACTGAGACTCCGGGCGGCCAATTTCTGTTTTTCTGTTTATTTTTTCCCCGTTATAATACTGTGAGTTGGAAGATGAACAGCGGCCAGACAACATGTATTGCTGCTGTGGTTAAAGGGGCCGGTCAAATTAAAGCATCGGGCCGTAGTTTGATGACCCCTGGTGTAGGGAGTTGTGGGTTAAGACGGCCGGAGCGTTATTATTATTATTATTATTATTATTATTATTATTATTAGAGAGCAGAAAATGACACGCTCAGAATGATGTTGGATCATAAATATATAAATTACCACACGTAACTAATGTTGCTGACTTGTTGTCCACGAGTCAATTTTATGTGAGTCACGAGTCGAGTCGGAGTCATTCGAAACGAGTCCGGGTCGAGTCTGAAGTCGCCGTGTGTGCGACTCGAGTCCCCATCTCGGTTGTCCTTCCTTTGTGTGGAAAAATGGCTCTTAAAAAGAAACGAGCACAAGTTGTCGCCTCGAAGTTTCCAAATCGTCCCTCCAAAAGAAGCTTAAAGCTCTAGGGATGTAACGATGCACCACAAGACAGTTAAACATCGGTGCAAATGTGCCACGATTCTAATCGGTTATTCATTTAAGATAAATCGATATTCACTTTAAACAGCAGAGGGCGCTGGCGCTCTTCACCTCGCCTGGTTGACTGCACTACAGGGTTGCCAGGTTCGGATTTGTGAGGATACTTTATTTGTAGTATTTGTTTTCTATTTATTTATTTAATAAATAAAAGGAAATATTTATTGTTTAGACAAATTAGACAAGCACATACAGTTTTGTTTGAAAGAGAAATAATAAAAGAACTTTCGTAATTTGTCTTCAATTTCATTTTGTTTAAAAAAATCGTGGGTAGCGTGTATCGTTACATCCCTACAAAACCTTACTTCTGTTTATCCTGTCAGAAGGTTCAACCCTGATGAACGTAGCATCCAGGCTTTTATGTTGGTGTTTACTGGAGGTGACTGGACTGTAGGTGTAGCTCATAAAAGTGTCCTGTGTGGGTGTTTTCTCACCTGCTCGTGACCCCCATACCTTATCATTATTTCTCTGTCCAGGCCCCTCCCGGTGTGACCCCGCCCTCCAGCGCCGAAGAGATCGTCATCACAGAGGTGGATATAAACGACGTTCCCGTCAACTGCAGGAATCTTCTCACCAGGAGCAAAATCCAGGAGGAGGTTCGTATCACTGCATCGTCTCACCCCGTCCTGAACGTGTCTACTCTACTACTGGTAATGGTGGAGGGTAAGATCCCATAATGCACTGCTGTAGAATAATGTAACACCGTATTACGTGTGTCCTCAGATCCATCAGTACAGTGGTGCGGCGGTGTCCACTAAAGGTCTCTACATGAGCGAGAGTGAGAGATCCACCTACTCAGGAGGGTACGTAGCTCTGAGACTTCTCAGTCGTGTATATATCTATATACACACACTATCGCCAAAAGTATTCACTCACCCACCCAGATCACTGAATTCAGGTGTTCCAATCACTTCCATGACCACAGGTGTATAAAACCGAGCACCTCGGCATGCAGACGCTTCAACACACATTAGTGAGAGAACGGGTCGCTCTCAGGAGCTCAGTGAATTCCAGCGTGGTACCGTGCTGCCACCTGTGCAACAAGTCCAGTGGTGAAATTTCCTCACTACTAAATATTCCACAGTCGACTGTCAGTGCTGGTATAACAAAGTGGAAGCGATTGGGAACGACGGCGACTCAGCCACCAAGTGTTACCACGTAAAGTAACATGACCGGGCTGGGCAGCGGATGCTGAGGAACATAGTGCACAGAGGTCACCAACTTTCTGCAGAGTCCATCACTACAGACCTCCAAGCTTCATGTGGCCTTCAGATGAGCTGAGGAACAGTGTGTAGAGCTTCATGGAACGGGTCTCCAGCTGTATCCAAGCCTCACATCACCGAGCGCAATGCACTCTAGACTCTAGAGCAGTGCAGACGTGTTCTCTGGAGTGACGGATCACGCTTCTGATGGATGAGTCGGGGTTTGGCGGTCGCCAGGAGAACGGTACCTGTCTGACTGTATCGTGCCGAGTGTAAAGTGTGGTGGAGGGGGCATTATGGTGTGGGGGGGGGTTTCAGGAGTCAGGCTCGACCCCTTAGTTCCAGTGAAAGGAACTCTTAATGCTTCAGCATACCAAGAGATTCTGGACGATTTTATGCTCCCGACTTTGTGGGAACAGTTTGGGGATGGCCCCTTCCTGTTCCAACATGACACAAGCTCCATAAAGACGTAGATGAGCCAGTTTGGTGTGGAAGAACTCGACTAGAACTTGACTGGAACACCTTTGGGATGAATTAGAGCGGAGACCGTGAGCCGGGCCTTCTCGTCCAACATCAGCGTCTGACCTCACAAATGCGCTTCTGGAAGAACGGTCAAGAATCCCCATAAACACACTCCTAAACCTTGTGGAAAGCCTTCCCAGAGGAGTTGAAGCTGTTATAGCTGCAAAGGGTGGCGTCATCATATTAAACCCTGTGGATTAAGAATGGGAGTCACTCAGGATCACGTGTGTGTGAAGGGAGACGAGCGAATACTTTTGGCACTATTTATTTATATAACACACACACACACACACACACACACACACACACACACACACACACTGCATGTATGTGGTAGGTTTATCTGTTATTTGTGGATTAGTTTGATGTTTCTGATCTACGTTTGTTTACCTTGTGTAGAGAGAGACCCCTGTATCTGTACGTCCAGGGACGCAGTCAGGACCAAGTGAACAGTACGTGCTCGTCTCCTAATGGTGCATGATCTAAATCTGATTGATGTTCTGATTAGGTGGTTAATGACTGAATTACACTCAACCTAAATATCCGGCACTAAATGTAAACTCGCTTTGATGTTGATTGATTGTCGTATTCACCTGATGCTCAGAATTACACTCGAGTCTCGAGTATTTATATGTTTCCACGTGTAATGCTGTGATCTGATTGGCCGACGCTCTCCCTCAGAGGCAGTGACGCGGATCAAGGAGCTCATCGCCGAGGACGTGATCCGCTCGTCCGGGGGGCGGCGGCCCGCCGTGATGCCGACGGTGGCCGTCTACCCTCAGCCGCCGCGCCCGTCCGTTCCCTCTCGGCCGCACGCGTCCACGCCGCGACCCCCGAACGCCCCCGTAACGCCCGCGCACAGACCCCCTCCGCCTCACGCTGGGGTAGGTACCCGACTCTCAACCCTAGGGCTCGGTGCGCGCTGTGTCCCGATACTGTCTGTAACGCGCCCCGGTGAAGCCGGGTGATTAGGGTCGACTCGGGCTGACTGGAGACTCTAGGTGAACAGATTACCCAGAATAACCAGCTAGATAGCTTGTTAAGTGTCCAGACTGGAGCTGATGGTGTACTGTTAGCGAGGGCCGAGGATCGTGATGTGAACAAACGTGTACTCTAAGACGTTAGGGAAGGTCAACAACTCTGGAGGATGAAGATGTTTAAGAAGTTTTCCCAACGTTTATCTGAGTCTGTGAAGCCTGTGGACAGTGACCAAGACCTGGTGTTTGGTGTTCCTGCTCCACACGTGTGTTTAAGACCCCATTAACTTAAAAAAAACTCTGAAGGAAGCTTCCAACCAACACTCACATGGACCAGATCTGCCCACGGAAGATGGTGGAGACGCAATCGGATGCCAGCGGAGCAGAACGTACTTGAATGACGTCCCGATTCCATGAAGTGAGGCTGCCGTGGTAATGTCTGTGGCCGCACAGTAGACGGCGCTGTGTTCTATCCGATGTAAGACGTCCCGATGGTCATGATGTGCGCTGTCTGACGTACCAAGGTGGATTGTGAGCTGGTTTAAGAGTAGCCCGGTAGCCGCTCGGGTGGCGCAGTCGGGGTCTCGAACACGTCGTATCGATTCTCGGCTCTGCCTCTCCGACTGCGCCGGGCGGCGGCATGAACGACGATCGGCTCTCGTTCGGGGTCAGAGGGTATAAAAGTCGGATCGTAGGTCCTCATAACCGGTGGCTGATGGCGCCTGCTCAGGGCTGAGGAATAGCGCTGATGGGGGCGTGGCCCTCCGTACACGGTGCCCGTCGGTGTATGAGCTCGACTCGCTCGGGTGAAAAATGCAGTCTGTACTGACTACGTGCCGGAGGGGGGGACGTGTCAGTCGAGAGGCGTCCTCAGCCAGCGGTGAAGGATCGAACCGGTATAGAGGACGCAATCCGAGGTAACTGGACACGACTAGTTTAGGGGAGGAAAAATGTAAATAAATAAATAAAAAATAAAAAAGGTGCACCTTACATCTCTATGGAAACACGAAGATCAGGATTTAGAGAGGTTCAACCATCCTGAAAGAGAATCCAAAATACCGGAGTGTTTGTGTGGACGACCGGATGTCTCCTCATGAACCAATGAGCCGCTAGAATACGTACGTTTAGCTTAATGCTGCATCGTCACGTTGCATTGCAACACCGTTAAGGTAGACTGGTAGGTTTATCAGGACCGAGACGTTTCATCTCTACAGCTGCTGTCTCGTTTAAACCAGCGTATTGGAGACCGTCCGTATCGACGATCGCCCTCTCATGGACTCGTTTTTCATGATATAAATGACTGTGATGACCGATGCGACGTGCTAACGTTTGTTTTTAGCCGGCCGTCCGACCCTGCTACTGACCCTCTCCTCCTAATTCAGGTTAATGTGAGACGTTTTCTAAATAAATCTCAACTTGAAAGTGACTGTCGGGTTTTATTGTCTTACGTTTTATTTTTTTTTAAGCCGTTATGGCAGCGCAGTTTTAGCTTGATTAGCAGCCTTAGCCTAGTCTTCAGGACAGGATTAGGGAATCTAAAGCTACACTTACTTTATAGATGGCCATTAAATTACACCAATGTGTTAAACATGGCGTTAACTTAAATAAAGAAATAAAGAAATGCTTTATAGATGCGCTGTAGCTCATCTGTTCCATCACTTTGACCCCACCCATCAATGGAACGTGTCTCTCATTGGCTGTAAGAGGTAACGAGGGTATATGTCTCTTATAAAGAGGCCACCAACACTGCTGCACCTGTTACTTTTACATTTTCTGCATTTAGCAGACTCTTTTATCCAAAGTGACGGTATACAATCTGAGCAATTGAGGGTTTAAGGGCCTTGCTCAAGGGCCCAACAGTGGCAACCTGCCAGTGGTGGGGTTTGAACCGGCAGCCTTCTGATTACTGGTCCAGTACCTTAACCACTAGGCTACACCTGCCCTCAACAACAACTGTTATTACGGTCTGTATTGGTGTCGGATCAGTGCGGGTTCCATGTGGGTCACTTTCCATTGGTAAATAAGGAACAGGGTGTTGACAGATGGGCTACAGTCAGTAATTGTATCCCCTTAAAGGTTAACCTCTGAGGTGTGCGCAAGTTAAGATCCTTTATTAGTCCCACTGTAGCTTATATAATCAGCAGTGAACGTATAGAGAAGATAGGAGACCCAAATACAGTGTTAGTGTATCTAGATCTATACATTATACCTGTTTCTATAGGTCTGTAGGTGGTGTAGGGTACAGGGAGTGGCTGTAGGGTGCAGGGGGTAGTGTGGGTGTAGGGTGCAGGGGTAGGGTTTACAGGGGCAGTGTGTAATTGACTGTGCCTCTGGTGCTGCTTGCAGAGTTTTGTGCACACTAAGCTATTTGTAGGATTGGAGCAATGCCTGCCGGGCTTCAGCGTGAACGAGAAGGTGGAGGGTCCGAGCGGCTCGTACCTGCAGCACATCCAGACCGAGACCGGGGCGCGGGTCTTCCTCCGGGGGAAGGGATCGGGCTACATCGAGCAGGCCTCGCGCCGGGAGTCCTTCGAGCCGCTGTACCTCTACATCAGGTGTGTGGGGGGCGCGTTTTATAGGGGCGTCCACACGGTGGCGGTGTTGCATTAACTACATTTATCCAACACGACTTGCAGTACTGTGACTATACTGTTTAAGCAATTGAGGGTTAATGCTTGTGCTCAAGGGTCCAACAGTGGCGACCTGGCAGTGGTGGGGCTTGAACCAGCAACCTTAACCACTAGGCTACATGTCCCTACAGGTCTTTCACTCATCTTTATATCTTCATGTTTTAGTTTGTGTGTTTCCTCCCTGTGAGTTCATCTGATCACCATCAGGTGGCGCTCAAGCAGTGCAGCGGTCTAGTGTTCTAGCCCAAGTGTAGATTCGAACCCACAACCTGCACAGTGGTGTGGTACTGGGTTAGACCACTCTGCACCATCAGTTCTTATAAACAGGTCCGTATTATAATACCAGTGAAGCGGATGAGGTGCTAATGTGGTGCAGCGTCTACCCCACTACCTTTGAGACCCGGGTTCGAATCTCGGCAGTGCTGTCGGCCAGCTGGGTTTGGGTTCAGGGTCCTCCTGTGTGACCCGCCACCGTGTGGATGAAGCTCAGTGTGTGTTCGTGTTGTGGTTTCCTCCAGGATGAACTTGACTAAAGGATTGTAATATTTTCTGTGTCTCTCGTAGCCACCCGAACGCTGCGGGACTGGAATCAGCGAAGAAGCTGTGTGAGAGTCTCCTACAGACGGTGAGCGTGGTCTTACTGGTGTGTTGTACTGGTACGACTGGGTCAGACTGCTGACTGCTCTGTGCTGGTGTGTGTGTGTTGCAGGTAAAAGCTGAGCATGAACGCACTGTGTCCACGTACACCGCCACGGGTTCTACACAAGGTACCACGTCTCGTAATGTTCACATCATGCCTGTGTACGCCGTGTAGCCGAAAGTATGTGGACGCCTGAATATGAGCGGTGATATAAAGTGTGCTCTGCTTTCAGAAGTACTTCGTGGCTTGCCTAGCGCGCTCTGTATAAAATAAAAACAGACGCTTTACCCATCATCCTACACTCCAGAAAAAAACATATTTTATTAAAATGTCTTAGTTTCAGCCATCAGAGACCATTTTCACAGAGTTGAGAACATAAAACAACTGTTTGAAAATTCTTAACTCTTTAGAAAGTCTAAATATTAAACAATCATCAGTTCTTATAAATGGGCGTGATACTACATTATATTACGATACTATATATATTACCAGGGGTGCACATAACATTTTTGGCCTGGTTCTCAAAGGAGCACCTGAGGTTGTTGCTTGGTGCTCACCTTGTACAATGCACGGCTCCCTGATCTATATATAGCGGCTCCCTGATATACAGTGTATCACAAAAGTGAGTACACCCCTCACATTTCTGCAGATATTTAAGTATATCTTTTCATGGGACAACACTGACAAAATGACACTTTGACACAATGAAAAGTAGTCTGTGTGCAGCTTATATAACAGTGTAAATTTATTCTTCCCTCAAAATAACTCAATATACAGCCATTAATGTCTAAACCACCGGCAACAAAAGTGAGTACACCCCTAAGAGACTACACCCCTAAATGTCCAAATTGAGCACTGCTTGTCATTTTCCCTCCAAAATGTCATGTGATTTGTTAGTGTTACTAGGTCTCAGGTGTGCATAGGGAGCAGGTGTGTTCAATTTAGTAGTACAGCTCTCACACTCTCTCATACTGGTCACTGAAAGTTCCAACATGGCACCTCATGGCAAAGAACTCTCTGAGGATCTTAAAAGACGAATTGTTGCGCTACATGAAGATGGCCAAGGCTACAAGAAGATTGCCAACACCCTGAAACTGAGCTGCAGCACAGTGGCCAAGATCATCCAGCGTTTTAAAAGAGCAGGGTCCACTCAGAACAGACCTCGCGTTGGTCGTCCAAAGAAGCTGAGTGCACGTGCTCAGCGTCACATCCAACTGCTGTCTTTGAAAGATTGGCGCAGGAGTGCTGTCAGCATTGCTGCAGAGATTGAAAAGGTGGGGGGTCAGCCTGTCAGTGCTCAGACCATACGCCGCACACTACATCAAATTGGTCTGCATGGCTGTCACCCCAGAAGGAAGCCTCTTCTGAAGTCTCTACACAAGAAAGCCCGCAAACAGTTTGCTGAAGACATGTCAACAAAGGACATGGATTACTGGAACCATGTCCTATGGTCTGATGAGACCAAGATTAATTTGTTTAATTCAGATGGTCTCAAGCATGTGTGGCGGCAATCAGGTGAGGAGTACAAAGATAAGTGTGTCATGCCTACAGTCAAGCATGGTGGTGGGAATGCCATGGTCTGGGGCTGCATGAGTGCAGCAGGTGTTGGGGAGTTACATTTCATTGAGGGACACATGAACTCCAATATGTACTGTGAAATACTGAAGCAGAGCATGATCCCCTCCCTCCGGAAACTGGGTCGCAGGGCAGTGTTCCAGCATGATAATGACCCCAAACACACCTCTAAGACGACCACTGCTTTATTGAAGAGGCTGAGGGTAAAGGTGATGGACTGGCCAAGCATGTCTCCAGACCTAAACCCAATAGAACATCTTTGGGGCATCCTCAAGCGGAAGGTGGAGGAGCGCAAAGTCTCGAATATCCGCCAGCTCCGTGATGTCGTCATGGAGGAGTGGAAAAGCATTCCAGTGGCAACCTGTGAAGCTCTGGTAAACTCCATGCCCAGGAGAGTTAAGGCAGTTCTGGGAAATAATGGTGGCCACACAAAATATTGACACTTCAGGAACTTTCACTAAGGGGTGTACTCACTTTTGTTGCCGGTGGTTTAGACATTAATGGCTGTATATTGAGTTATTTTGAGGGAAGAATAAATTTACACTGTTATATAAGCTGCACACAGACTACTTTTCATTGTGTCAAAGTGTCATTTTGTCAGTGTTGTCCCATGAAAAGATATACTTAAATATCTGCAGAAATGTGAGGGGTGTACTCACTTTTGTGATACACTGTATATAGCGGCTCCCTGATATATATATAGCGGCTCCCTGATATATATAGCGGCTCCCTGATATATATATAGCGGCTCCCTGATATATTGGTTGCAACTTGTGATGTCTGATCTAATGTTGTGAAATGTTTTTGCGCCCCCTTTCTGTAAAAAGAAGCTCAGTAACTTTACAATGGAGCGAGTAAATGTCTCACAGTACGGAACCATGCGATCAGCTGACTCGCCGCAGTTTTCCAGGGTGCGGGCGGTACACAAAATATGCAAAAGCGAATCCCAGATCGCAACCGTCTGACGCAATTTGGGAACAACTCCGTTGTAAACCCTGACGTTGACTGCAGCTTCGTCTGTGCAAACTGAAAACAACTTCGTCTTTTGGTACGCAAACGCGCCTCTCGTTGTGATTGGTGGTGCGCGTTGTTCATTTTCAGCACGCATGCGCACCTGCGCACCACTTATGTGCATCCCTGTATATTACTATATATTACTATATCTAAGCATATTTTTGACCTTTTTAATTAAATTCAAATAGTACGATCTAATAAATGTCTATGCCAAATAAACCCAAACAAACTAAACACTCCAGAAAAGAGAAGAGGGCGTGTCTAAACCCTAAGCTCACTTAAAATGCTCCTACTGAGGCGCCTTAATTCTGAGTGATGATCTGACCGAATGACGAGGGAGCGCCGAAGCCTCCTCAGTACCGAAGATCAATCCCAGCATTAAGTGCTGCACGACTTTCTTCACAAAGAACTACAAACATGGTGGACGAATTATGAGTGGAGCAACCAACGGAGTTCCGTTCTAATGTAGATAAATCCTCACTGATGTGTAATCTGTATAAGGGTGTAATGATACGGGTGTGGTTTACTTGTAAATTGGGGCGTCACGTTCGGTACAGGGAGACGTTAGCTGGTAAGCGACGTCCGAGTAGAGCGTCTAAATAATCTGTTCATGAGCTCCAGGTCTGATTAGAATCCTCTCTACTGATGGAGAGCAGGGTGGGTCACCAGGTTTACACACAGAGCCACAGGTGCTCAGTCATGCTGGAGAAGTGGCGTCCACATACTTTCTGCTCTTTATTTCTGGTGTGTGTGTGTGTGTGGAGGTTAATGAAGGCGGGGCCGGTGGAGATCATCTGGTCGACGCCGATACTCACCTCCTAGATGAACCTGAGCAGGAAGAGACGGGCCGATCTGCAGAGATCCCGGCCCACACTGCTCCTGCTTACACGCCCTCTCTAGAAGGGCGTCCCAATACTTCTGTCCCATAATCCTGAGTCGTGTCTCTAAAGTCGCCCCCGGGTTTGTGTTGTAGTGTCGTACCCGGGTCACGGATACTCCTCCGCCGGGGGCAGCTACAGCAGCCAGGCGTGGTACGGCTACCCCGGCACCTACCCCACATACCCCACCACAGGAAGCTACTGGAGCCAACCCAGCACCGCAGAGGGCTCGCAGATGGTCCAGTACCCAGTGTGTCCACGCCCGTCCACCTTCATGCTGCAGGTTTGTTTATGTACTTTACACACACACACACACACACACACACACACACACACACACACACACACACACACACACACTCATCTGGTAACAGTGAATCCTGGGAATACAAATCAAAGTTACTGGACGGATAATCGGGTCATTTATCAGTGTTGGGCCCCTGAGCCAGGCCCCTATGTATTCAGGCCAATCCAAGTCACTTTCTTCTCTGATTACTAGTGATTTTGTTAGTCGACTCACCTCAGTTCTTTTGGAATGTGGGGTCTGATAAGTGTTTTTTGATTAAAAAGTTGCTTGCAACACCCTAATAACAGCCTGAAGCAGCATAGCAACACCTTACAAATCACAAACTACCTACCAACAACCTGAAAGATGAACTCAACCGCCTGGGCTACCAGAGCAATGGATCTGTAACATGATGGCCACAGATTAATCAACTAGCAAAACTTGACCAGTAGCAGGGATGCCAATTGACTGCCAAGCAGCACCATCTCCATAAGTACTAAAAATACCACACTAGCCATGTAGCAACCACCTGACAACCACCTGAGATGCCTTAGTAACCCCTTGGCATCATCCGTACCTGTGATATTAGAGCGAACTCCTGGTAACAACCTAGCAACCTTATGAAACATCCTAGCAACCCTCTAGTAACTATCTGTAATGCTCTTGTATGCTTAAATCATGCTCCCCTCTAGGATCACTGTGTGTTTACTGCAGTACAATGTAGAAAATTCAGTCTGAAATCTAAAGTTTTGGAGCTGATTCCATGTGCAGAAACACAACAAACACATACTGTGAAGCGTGTTTAGAAAGGTTAGCTCTGAGCCCGCTCCCTTTGCTGGAAACGTTCACCAGGACGCTACACAAACGTACGCCTGCTGATGTTTCTCACCGATCGAACACGGACTTGTGTTGTGTAGAAAATCTGTTCATTAAAACGTGCTCATGTTCCTCATGGTATTTTGGGGCAGGACGAAGATGAGGACTCGGACGGTGCAGTGAACGACTCGGCCGCTTCTCCAAACTCCAACAGTCCAAAGAGACGCTTTATAGAAGAGAGTGAAAATGATGGAGGGAAGGAAACGACAGAGGTGTGTGTACTAAACTTGTAATTATATTAATGTTATACTGGTAATCAAATTGGGGGGGGGGGGGGGGGGGGGGGGGGTTGAGGGGTGCAGCACAACAGTCTAAGGACTGAAGGCCTCAGCATACTTCATGCGGAGACGACGTTCGCCTGGCTTAGGCGACCGATGTGACGTAATCGCGGAGAAAGCGAACAACCGCGGACGTCGCGCAGAGGCTTCGCTCGCCTTGTCGCGCACATGGAAGCTGGGCGAACTCCGCGACAATGCCTGTGATTGGTCGGTAAAAAAAAAAAGAGGCGTGTCATGGAAACAAACACGGATTTTGAGGAGCGTCTCAACTGTGATCATCGGCTGCGTCCGAAATCACTACTTTCATACTGAACAGTATGCAGTTATTAATCATTATTAAGCATTTATTAAACAGTACACGAAAAGTACCTGGATAATCTACTGCTTGGGCAGCATTTTTTGTGTATGCGAACACAGCGCACTTGCGTACTGAAAGAGTTTCTGTACCGGCCAAGCAAAGCACACTACCTCTAATTTAACTATGATTAACTATGAGATAATTAACTATGCGACACACCAACGTTTTTCGGTAGTCACTACATTATAACGTCACCGTGTCACCTGCAGCTGTGGAGCAGACGCGACGGGCAAAACGAAACCGCTACAAGTATGCCAGCTTGCAAGCTCGAAGGCGCGTTCGGCTTCACGCAACGCTCGCGAATTTAGTTTCGCTGGAAGTATGCTGAGGCCTTGAGGAGATGCGTGTGTTGGATAAATTTACTCAGTTTACTTTAAATTAAATAGGTCAATAAAGATTAACAGTAATAATCAGACTGGTCAGAATGGTCTACAGTTTATTCAAACCACCAGAGTTTGAAGAACGCAGGGTTTAGACCCGACTCCCTCTCTTATGCCCCACAGCCGGGTCTTAATGTTCCTAATCGTCCAATTTTATACTTTGTATTCAGGTCAGTTCAGGTCACTTTCTTCAGTCGATTCGAGCCTCAGTTGTTTTTTTTTTGTTTGTTTGTTTGTTTGTTTTTTCAGCTTAGCAACACCTTACAAATCACACTACCTACCAACAACCTGAAATATGAGCTCAACCGCTTGGGCTACCAGAGCAATGGATTAGGAACATCATGGCCACAATTTGAACTCTGGGATACGATCACAACCTGACCAGTAGCAGAGATACCAACTGACCCACCAACAGCAACCACTAGTAACGACTTAAACTCTAGCAACTGATTTATAAAAGCTAGTATTATAGGATAGAAACGCCAAAGCAACCCTCAGAAATACCACAGTAGCCACCTAGCAAAGTCATGCCTACCTGGGATACTAGAGCGCTCTTATTAGAGTCGGCTCTTATAGAACGACCATCTTATTCCAAACTATTGGTAATACAGTTGAGTGAAGCCTGATTCTGATTGTGTGTGTGTGTGTTAAGCAGACTAAACCAGAAGATCCGGTGACTGAGGCGGTGTGTAGTACCAGTGTTGAAGTCAGAAGCTCAGATCGGTAAGAGCTTCATCTACACCCTCCTGTACTGGGGGTGTGTGTGTGTGTGTGTGTACTGGACTGCTATATTAATGTGTGTGTGTGTGTGTGTACACTGGACTGCTATATTAATGATGTGTGTGTGTGTGTGTGTGCGTGTACACTGGGCTGCTATATTAATGTGTGTGTAGGGTGTTGATGCCGCCTCCTGTAAATCCTGTTGTGTCGCTCCCACCACCTCTGAAGAGACCCAGGGAAGAAGAACCTGCTCAAACACACACGGGTAAGTTAAATAAACCTTCAGCTCGTCTCACTGTGATCTACAGCATCAACATGACAAATTGCGGGAATCTGGTCCCACTGTGGTTTACAAGATGTAACGTAAAGCCTCCACAAGGGGGCGCATGCACAAGTTCATTTGGTGGCTGTGGCCCTTTTTGGCTCGTGACCCCAAGGGTTCGAAATTGTGTGTAAATGGGTCGTTTATTTAATAATAGCCTCCCAATCTAGTCATATCCAGTTCCCGATTGTGAATTCACTGCTGCTTGCACGAACACCGATCTGATCAAGGAGAGCCGGGTCACCACACGCCCCCTCCGACACGGGTCCAATCTGCCACCACTTCTCATCATGTTAGTGTTGGGTTCCCACGAAGAGCTGTATCGAGTACGGAGAGCCATGCTAAGCTCCATGTCACCTGTCCACCCCCCTTACAAGCTATCGCAGCAGCAGTAGGAAGGCCTGTCGTCTGACCCTCCCTCCCTCAAACACTGCATATGGAGAGCCACACTAAACCCCCCTGTTCTTGAGATATTACAGTGGTAGTAGGAAGACTAACTGTCGTCCAACCTTCCCTCCCTCAGTCATGGCCAGTTGTGTTTGTGTGAACACCGAGCCAGGCTGGGATTCGAACCCACACCTCTAAGCGGTGTGCTAACGTTAGACCCCACGTACAATCAGTTCCATCAGGATCTCTTCAGTCTGTATTTATTATTATTCATGTTGATGTTCCTGACAGGTGAGGACGAGGAGCTGAAGAAGGTGAAGATCTCAGAACCTTCAGCCCTGGTCCCATACGGTGGAGACTCCTCTGATGAGGAGGAAACGTGCAGTGTGAGGAGGAGCGTCACCCCATAATCACCCTGATCTCTGCTCTAATGTTCATAATTACCCCCCCACCACCACCCCCAGCAGGAGGACGCATGTTCCTCACTCATTTAGCTTCGTCCCCTGAGCTGAACTTTCTGGGTTTGAGATGTTCTAACTGTTCCTATGGAATAAAATCATCAACTTAAAACGAACATGGAGTGGAATTTCTTGTGTACAATCACTGACTGCTGGTGTTCATGTTCCTGCAGTGTAGAGAACAAACTGAATTGTAGAGCTTTACCCCCTTTGGTTCACATGTACGGATCTCCACCATGTTCTGTCTCTGTGCAGTACCATGATTCAGCCAGTAGAGGACGTGATCACATCAGTCTGGATTTGGTTCTTTTTCCATTGGGCGAATTCTCCATCCATTATTCCTGGAACCAAATCTGGGTTTCCTTTAATTGGTGTTGCTATACACAACATTCTGGTTTTACCTTCCAGTTTCTTTATTAATGTCCATGCGTGCTACGTAGATTTCACAGTTATGTTATTATCCGAGATTCCAATATTCTTTTTATTTAAAATGAAGGGGAGGTGCAGCTAAAGAAATAAGATTACCCAAATTAAATGGTTCTATATATAACCATAGTGACTCCTGGTCATTCCTAACCCACTCCATTATATATCTGGATTGTATATCCATCTGAAGAAACAAGTCAGTTAATATAATATAACCTCACGTTGGGTAGTGCCAGTCCTCCTGCAAGTTTGCCAGTTTTAATCAAGGCTTTTTACAGTTCCAGATAAATGTACTGAACCATCCATGTATTCTTTTAATTATGTTACTGGTCAGGAAAACAGGAACCATGTGGAACTGATATAGCAGTCTGGTGTGACTGGGAGAGCTGTTGCATTAGTGTTAAGTGTGTATGGACAGGGACAGCCTCATCAAAATGGCTGATGATGGGAACTTTTCACTAGTGTATCGTTTTTCATAAAACTTTTACTTTTTTCATATTAATTGACAAGGCCATGTGCATACACTGTAAAAAATAAACAATTTTTTACAGGTTTTCCCTGTATTTAAAAAAGACTTTTTTTTTACTAAAGAGATTTTAGTAAAATTACAGGAATAAACTGTATATTGTAAAGTGTCATGTGATTTACCCAAAATAAATCTCTATAAATGAAATACATTAAAAATCTGTTTAACAGTTTTTTGATGACACTTAACAAAACTAACTGTAAAAATAAAGTAATCTTCATTGACAAAACTAGCAGAATCTTCTGTAATTTCCAAAAAGAAACCTTTTGTTATGCCGATATATCACAGTTAAATACATAAAAAATAAAAATGTACAATTGCAAGAAAATATGTGAGCAAAGAAAGAAATATTTTGTAATTTTGCATTTCTTAACCATTGCTTTAAATACATAAATTGGAAAAACAAAGGTATTGCCTATGAGACAGGCAACAATACAAATTAAACAGATTTTTAACTTTTACTTTATTTATGCATTTGTATTAATTTAAAGATTGAATTGTTAAATGAGTGCATTTATACAAACTGTAAAACCTTATGCACCACATATATAAAATGATGCTCTAACCTATCAGTTACACACTCAAAAAAAGGGTTTGCTGGTGTGACACAAATTAATTACATTTTAGATGTTTAAATGTTTTCTAGTAGACTCAACTTAACTTAGTTGCCTTACTTCCTTGGAACTACTTAATGCAATTAGTTTATCAGGTAAAACCGGATATGATGGTGAAGGAACATTGTGTTTCAATGGCGTCTCAGGTAATGTGAAGCTTTACAAAATCTTTTTTCATCTGTCTAATTGCATGTTAATCATGATGTTTGTCTTATTATATTGTTTTATATAGATCTTTAGTTTAATAATATTCAAGTTTTATTGTTGTGCATGCTTTATTTGTTTAAAAATGCTAACGGCCGATCTGCTTATAGTGATTTATTTATTAACGTCTTTTCAGGGTTTCTGTCAGAGGTGGAAAGAGTACTAAAATATTGTACTCCAGTAAAAGTACTATTACTTTGATATTTTTTTACTTAAGTAGGAGTAAAGTTACTAGTCTAAAAATCTACTCAAGTAAAAAGTAACTCATGTAAAATGTACTCGGAGTAAACGTTACTGAGTTACTTGTTTAACAGAAGGAGGGAGATTATTTTCCAACAGTTGATGGATGAATAATACAGCAGAGCACTTTACACACAGCTCACCAGCCATGCAGCTTATTACTGTTAGGGGTCGCACTTCTAAACAATATACCAGGTCTTACCCTATCATAGGAACATGATCACAATCAAAAACAAACCAGCAGAATCTCACAATCACATTTATGCTCCGTTTTACTTACATAAATACTCAAATAAATGAACATAATAAATCACAATATTTCATAATGCTATCGTTGCCAAATGAAAGCCAACCGTAAACAGCAGAACCGCGACCCAGATCACTCACAGCAGCAGAAAATCATAACTTATCTGCCTACCTGATCAATATCCATGTGTTGTTCCATTAGGGATATAATCCACTTTATATAAGAGCATCTCGTATGTTTCCAGAATATACAGTAGTGTTAAAAAAAATAGCAGTGATTTTAAAAAAGTGAATAAAGCTCAAAATCATTATAATAACTTTTATTTCCATAAATGCAAATGCACTGAAAATACTCCACTTTCAATTCTAAATCAGAACATTAACAACATTTAGCCAGTTTGTGTTCTGCATCCTTTACAGAAAATTAAGAAAAATTAATATTCGGCTGTTTAAAATAATAGCAGTGCAGCATTTTTCTTTAAAAACTCAAAAAAAATGATCTATAAGCTGAAAATGTTTAAGGTTTCACTTTACTTTAAATTACTGAACTAATATTTAGTGGCATAACAATTGTTTCCGAGATCTGTGCTACATGGAGTCGACCAACTTCCGGCACCTCTGAACAGGTATCCAGTCCAGGATGATTAGACGACGTTCCACAGTTCTTCTGCATTTTTGGGTTTTGCCTCAAAAAAACGTGTTTCAGACGTCAGAACACAAGTTCTCTCTGGGATTGAGGTCAGGGGATTGTGCTGGTCACTCTATTACCACAATCTTGTTTGTCTGTAACCAGGATGGTTTGGGTCATTGTCATGTTGAAACACCCATTTTAAGGACATTTCTTCTTCTACACAGAGCAACATGATCTCCTCAAGTATTCTGATATATTTAAACTGATCCATGATCCCTCGTATGTGATAAATAAACGTAACACCATGGTATAATAAACATCCCCATATCATCATTTTGTACCACCATGCTTTACTGTCTTCACAGTGTACTGTGGCTTGAATTCAGTGCTCGAGGGTCGTCTGACATACTGTCTACAGCCACTAGACCCAAAAAGAACAATTTTGCTAAGATGTTCCTTGATCTTTCTGGAGGTGATCACTGGCTGAGCCTTTGCCATTTTGGCTATTCTTCTATCCATTTGAACAGTAGTTCCACGCTTCCTTCTGCATCTTTCAGGTTTTGGTTTTCACTTTTTTTGAGATCATTTTAGCTGAGCAGCCGATAATCTGCTGCACTTCTCTGTATGTTTTTCCCTCTACAATCAACTTTTTAATCAAAGTATGCTGTTCATCAGAACAATGTCTGGAACAACCCATTTCACCCAGTATTTCAGAAGGAAATGTGCTATGACCAACCTGTGCAACATTTGCCCCCTCCTACCTTAAATAAGGGCCAAAATTGACACCCGTTCTTCTGCAGAATGAACGACTTCACCAATTGAACTTCTCACTGCTATTATTTTGAACAAGCCCCTTTCAATCAATGCTTCGATTACTCAGAATGAGCGGCATGCATGTGTTAATTGTTGGGTTTGTTTTGTTTTCATTACTCTACTACACTTTCAAGTCAATTTTTCTGCTATGTAGAAATATCATTTCTACTAAAAACAGTGATTTATCAGGTTAATGGTGTTGGACTGCTATTTTTTTGAACACCACTGTATAAAACCATACCCGATACACCATACCCATACACCATATCACGTGTCTGCGTGGGTTTCCTCCAGGAGCTCCGGTTTCCTCCCACAGTCCAAAGACATGCAAGTGAGGTGAATTGAAGATACAAAATTGTCCATGGCTGTGTTTGATATAACCTTGTGAATCGAATAAACTTGTGTGATGAATAACTACCGTTCCTGTCATGAATGTGGGGCAGTGATAGCTCAGTGGTTAAGGTCCTGTACTAGTAAACAGAAGGTTGCTGGTTCAAACCCCGCCACCACCAAGTTGCCACTGTTGGGTCCCTGAGCAAGGCCCTTATTTGTGTAAAAATCGAATTTGTGTTAAAATCATGTCACCGTTATTGAAACATTTTCTATCGCGATATTATCAATATTGAAGCACTAGTCCAGCACTAGTGTGTCCGGTTGCACTGCCGTGGTGCTAGCTAGTGCTAGCGTGGTGCTAGCTAGTGCTAAGCTAGTCAAGTTCAACAGCTAGTATTCTTAACTAGTAGCAGTAATACTACTTACTTCGTTGCGGAAGTATATTAGAAGAAGGTAGACAGTAAAAGATGTGTAATATTTGCTGTCAGTGCATTAAAAAACAGAAACACAACCTAGCTAGCTAAGATGGAGCAGGCAGCTCGAGCCTGAGGGGATCGGCATGCTTTTGGTTTGGCGCTCACGTTATGTACAGACTGATACCAAAGTGATTCTGTAATGTTAGCATCATTAGAAACCTGAGTTTTGTGACTGTTATCCATGAAAACACACATGTGAACAATATTGGATAATTAATTAGTCATGTTAAAGTCTTTACTATAGAAATAATATTTTGGTTGTTTACAACAAAACAACTGATGTCTTGAATCTTCTGTTTACAGATGGTTGGAAATGTGTAGTTGCAGTTGGACTGACCTTTTACTGGTAATAAAAAAACTGATTTTTGTTCCATATATTAAATAGCATACACATGATTCACATTGAAAAAATGTAGCATATTTTATTATATTATATTTTATCAAGTGTAACCCACATTACACACTACAACTGTTAAACGGTTAGTTTTACTTTTTAATAAATAATAAAAAAAACTGATTTTTGTTCCATATATTTGAAAGAATCAGCATATTTTAAACCTTAATAACTATTAAAATAAAAAAATGACAATTTAACAGATTTTTTTTTGCAATACCTCTGACAGTTAATTTAAAATTGGGCTTTTGCTAAGTAAAATTACAGGGTTTTTTGTTTTATATGCTATTTTTTTGTGATAACAGTAGTAATTATCTGTACTTAAACTTTTCATCATCATTTATAAAGATAATTATTTTGTTTTTAGAGGTGTACGACACTGTTCTAACAATTAATATATGTTGAAAGTAGAAGATTTCCTGAAATTATAAGACAATTTCCTGTAAAATTACAGTGATAGATGTTAATTATGGTATATATAATTACTGTTTTTTTACAGTTTATCTCTGTTTTAAATTTTACAGTATTTTTCCGTTTTTTACAGACATTTTCTGGCGCCCCTGCTGCCAGAAAAATACATTTTTTTAATGCTTTTTTTTTTTTTTACAGTGCAGACTTTATTAGTGTCTCAAAGCACTGATGGAGAGATTTCTGATGAGTTAATCGAGAGATAAATCTGTTATTCAGTCTCAAAATATTCAATACGTTTTGGGTCCTTCAGCAACACCTGCGGGTTAAATCTCCATTGAACCGAACTTTGCTGGCCCCCATTATAAAGCAATGTCATGAATACCAGTGCATGGTCAGATACAAAAATTCTGTAATCCAGTGTTCCAAAAATCTGGTTGCAGAGTCATCCTCTATCTTATCTTTAACAATCCAACAATCCTAAGATTTCTTTGTCTCCCCCAGTTTTCTTGGTCATCTAATTGCTTAATCACAGCTGCCATGCTCTTTTTCAGGCTTGTATCTTAAGAAAATAGCCAAGATCAACTTTTCAGGCTGTATTTAGGAGTAAAAATAAAGATTTAATAGCTCAGATATCGGAGCTCAAGCTGAGAGATGTTACTCGGTCTGCATCACGTGACCTCCTTGTGTTTTCTTTTTAATCAATCTATTTTTTCCAGTGTCCTTATGGGGTATTATGTGTGTGTGTGTGTCTGTCTGTCTGTCTGTCTGTCTGTTTGTCTGTCTGTCTGTAGAATTTTGAGGGGAAAATGAACTGAATCTATTTAGGAATGAGGCCGTAATGTAACATAATGTAGAAAGAGTGAAGCACTGTGAAGAGTTTCCAGATCCACTGTAGAACAAAACACCTGCAGACCTGGACGATCTCGTGCTGATATTTGCTACTCAAATAGAAAACAAAAACTCATACGAAGACACATAAAGCTCTGCCGTGTGCTCACGTGATATCAGCAGCATTTCTGACGCAGGAGAATGTTTAGTGTTTAGAGTGATTGTTTTTCTATGTTTTACATTTATAAATGTTCGGAGGTTAAACATAAAATATGATGTTTTTAATTTAATACAGATCAATAAACATCATCAGGTGAATTTAAGATACAGAATAGTTTACGACTGTGTTTGATATTGAACTGATGAATCATGGGTAACCTGTAACTACAGGTCCGGTCATGAATGGAACAAAGTGGTAACATCATTTTCCTAACACACAAACAATCATACTGCGCAGGCGTCAGAGAGGATGTTTGTCACGCAGATATCAGCCGCCGTCGAGGTTCTCATCAGCACAAAACTAATTAACTATAATAAATTAAAAGTAAACAACAAACAACAACAAACCAAAGTGTTCTAACCAACTAATGCTCAGTCATTATTTATGCCACTCAGTCTCTGCCTCATCCCACCAACTGTTGTAACTGGTTTGGATTAAATCAAACCGAAAATGTGTTTACAGTTGTGATTGGACAGTAACTTTTCTGTTTCAATCAAAGAAAAAAAAAAATTACTTCAGAAATGATTGAAATTCTAACATGTGTAATTCAGACATACAGTGAGGAAAATAAGTATTTGATACACTGATGCTGATTTTGCAAGTTTTCCCACCTACAAAGAATGGAGAGGCTGTAATTTTTATCCCTGCTGCAGTGTGTGCAAACTTGGTCAAGAACTACAGGAAACGTCTGACCTCTGTAAAGGTTTCTGTACCAAATATTCACTTCTGTTTTTCCATTGTATCAAATACTTATTTCATGCAATAAAAGGCAAATTAATTATTAAAAAATCATACAATGTGATTATCTGGATTTTTTTAGATTCTGTCTCTCACAGTTGAAGTGTAGCTACGATAAAAATTACAGCCTCTCCATTCTTTGTAGGTGGGAAAACTTGCAAAATCGGCATCAGTGTATCAAATACTTATTTTCCTCACTGTATATAATGTTTATACACTATATGGAACAAGACCAGAGGTGTAACGTAACAAATTACATTTACTGGCGTTACTGTAATTGAGTATTTTTTGTGTACTTGTACTTTTTAAAGTAGATTTTACAACCAGTAATTTTACTTTTACTTAAGTATGTTTTATATTAACAATTAACAATAAAGGAGCTGTAATCTAGGTATAGAGGAGGGAGGGAAGGGTGATTTTTAACTTGTTTGGAGTTTGATGTTTCAATATTTCACATCTTTTAGTGAAAGTCACAACAGCTGTAACCTCCACTTGTGTTGAGTTGTGAGATCTGCAGTAGGATGTTGTTTGGTGTTTGTTGGTGATGAAAAGAAGGCTGATGTATAGAATCCACAATTAATGCCGACTTCAGTGCTTATAAAAAGTTTTATGGGACTAAAATTACACATTATACATCCCTAAATGTTTTAAATGTTGTATCAACATGTTTTTCCTGTTATATTTAAATTAAAAACAACTATTGTGAGATTTAGATTAGATTTTTAGACTAGTAACTTTACTCATACTTAAGTAAAAAGAGTTTTTTGTTTTATATGTAAATAATGTTCATCTCAGGAGTTTGGACAGAACATAAAATGCTGTTAAACCTGACAGCAGTGATTTTAAATGCAGTTTATTTTGTATTTGACAAAAAGAAGCTCAGATCCGGAAGGCTGTAGAATGTTTTTTAAAAAACAGAACATGTTAAACTGCGTGTGTGTGTTTGTGTCAGATTCTCTTGCATGAGTAATGCAGGTGATGCCACATGAGCTTTTTGTTTTTGTGTGAGAACTTTTTGCTCTTTGTTTTCTATTTAAACAGCTGACACTTGCATCCAGACCTGAAGAACCAGATCTGCAGGTATAATTTCCACATACGTATTTATTTATTCCATAACAAAACGTTCCTACCATGTGATGTCATGTGATGATACCAGAACAGGCGGGACGATGCTCACGGTATGTTTCTGGTGTTTTTGCCCTGTGATGGACTGGCGACCTGTCCAGGGTGTTTCCTGCCTTTGGCCAGTTAAATCAGACCCACCGTGACCCTATAAAGGATAAAGTGGTACAACAGACTATGAATGGATGAATAAATGGTACCAGAATATATTTCACATGAACGTATTCAGTCTGAACTATGAAGCTCGTTCATCTGCTCTGAATCTGGAGGGATGTTCCTGTCTAAACAGGAGAGCAGTAACACCACACCTCTGTGTACATGAACATGTATTTATCTCATCTCAGCACTCCAGGAAAGCAGGTGCAGGATCACATGAATCAGGATTGTGTAGTGATGTTTCACCTGTAGATGATTATGGATGATGAAAGATGATTTAATATTTATTCACATGCTCATCTTCTCATTTATTTAGAAGAAACGACCAGAACCGAGTCTGAAGCTGCAATCATAATCATTCATGTGGAATCAGGAGACCAGGACCTGATGTTAAATTACCTTGTAGATCTTTCTACATCCATAAATGACTCAAATATGCTGCTGTCTTTTTTATTTTTGACCCAGCAGATTTTTAAAGTATCTCATAAAAGAACTCAAATTGTAAATACACTCATTGTAAAACTGACTGTGACAAAATGAAGCTCAAATCAGGAAGGTTGTACAATGTTTAAAAGAGAGAACATGTTAAACTGCATGTGTGTGTTTGATTTGTGTCAGTCAGCCAAGGCTATTCAAAATATCTGTGAAGAACCGGGGTTCCAAGATGTGTGGCGTACTCTGAGTATAAACATGCACTTATAAAAGCTAAATCTTTATATTATTCGTCCCTAATAGAGAAAAATAAAAACAATCCTAGATTCCTTTTTGAGACAGTGTCCAAATTAACTAAAAACGTCAATGAAACTGAATCTAATAACCGCCTGACTGTACCAGCGATGATTTTTTAAAATTATTTAATGACAAGATAGAAAAATTACGACTTCTGAGTCAAAGTGTGTCACTTGCCAATGTTAAGTATAAACTCACTCCGAGCAGCATTGGTGATAATAGTAACGAGTTAATCCAACTAAATTCCTTTAATCCAATCTCCCAAAATGAACTAACTGTGTTGATTAAATCATCAAAGTCATCATCGTGTATACTCGATCCTGTTCCAACTCGTTTACTTAAAGATTTACTCCCAGCTATTGTAGAGCCCCTGCTTACATTAATCAATGCATCCCTTAGCCTTGGGTATGTACCTAAATTGTTTAAAAGTGCTGTTATTAAACCCCTGATTAAAAAACCTAATCTTGATCCACATGTTTTATCTAATTATAGGCCAATTTCAAACCTTCCTTTTGTCTCTAAGATATTAGAAAAAGTCGTTTCCAAACAATTATGTTCTTATTTGAATGAAAATTGTATTCATGAAAAATTTCAATCAGGATTTAGACCCAACCATAGTACCGAAACCGCATTAATTAGAGTAGTTAACGAGTTGTTAATGTCTTCTGATAATGGATGTGTCTCTTTTCTTGTTCTATTAGATCTTAGTGCAGCGTTTGATACGGTCGATCAAAACATTTTACTGGAGAGGCTAGAAAATACAGTAGGTGTTAAAGGACTCGCACTCTCTTGGTTTAAATCATATCTGACTGACCGCTCTCAATTTGTTTATGTAAATAATAAATGCTCGGAAACTACAAAAGTAAAGTGTGGTATTCCACAAGGGTCGGTACTGGGACCCCTATTATTTACACTCTATATGCTTCCACTAGGTGAAATTATTCATAAACATGGCATAAAATTTCACTGCTATGCAGATGACACACAGCTGTATATATCAGCCAAACCAAATGATACTGACACAATCAGTAAGATAGAAGATTAAAGTGTAAACGACATAAAAAACGGGATGTCGTGTAATTTTCTTTTACTTAATTCAGATAAAACAGAGGTTTTACTTGTTGGCTCTAAAGCTGCAAGAGACAAGTTGTCTAACCTGGTGCTAAACCTAAACACTTTCTCTGTTACTCCCAGCCCAGATGTAAAAAACTTGGGTGTCACGATAGATTCAGATCTCTCATTTGATACACACGTTAATAATATTACTAGAGTTGCTTTCTATCATTTGCGTAATATCTCTAAAATAAGAAATATACTATCTGTTAATGACGCTGAAAAACTGATCCATGCGTTTATAACTTCTGGGTTAGATGATTGTAATGCTCTTCTAACTGGATGCTCTGGTAGATCCATAAACAAACTCCAGTTAGTTCAAAATGCAGCAGCTCGAGTGCTAACTAGAACTAAAAAATGTGATCACATTACTCCTGTTCTATCATCTCTACACTGGCTGCCAGTTAAATTCCGCATTGATTACAAAATACTTTTACTAACCTATAAAGCGCTACATGGTCTGTACCACAGTATCTGAGTGAACTTATTAATCACTACAGCCCAGCACGTCCACTTCGTTCACAAGATGCAGGGTTACTTATAGTTCATAGAATTAAAAAGATCACAGCTGGTGGAAGAGCGTTTTCTTACAAAGCTCCACAACTCTGGAATAATCTTCCTGCCTCTGTTCGGGATTCGGACACAGTCTCAATGTTTAAGTCTAGACTGAAAACAGATTTATTTTCTCAAGCTTTTGAGTAATATAGACAAAGGCGCAGAGCTTGGGGGTTCTTGGTCATAGAAACTTGTGGTGATCAGGGATGTTGGGTTGCTGTCGTTCTGCCTCTCTTATCCGATCACTCAGGTTTGATGACGGTGGGGAGATGGGCGCTGATGTCCTGTGAAAGCTTCATGACCTTGTTACCTGCTCGCTCTCCCTTTTAGTTATGCTGTAATAATTAGGGCTGCCGGAGTCTAAAACTCTCTGTAAAACTGTTTTACTCAACTAGCATTGTACATTATTAACTACATTCTTTGTTGTTTTACTCCAAGGGCATTCTGGTGGGAACCTGTTTACACGCCAAGGTTAAGGATTAAAGTCGAGACTGCCGTGGCGACGACACTGTTCCTGCCGGATGTGACGGGTCTGGAGTAATTTCCACCAAGAATGACAAGAAATCACTACAGACTTTATTGAAGATTATTTATCTATTTATTACCAGTTATAACTTTTAGTTCATTTAATTCTGTGTTTGTATGCTCTGTGTAAATCGTGTATTTATTTAAAGTTTCCTCCAGACCACCCAAGAAGGACGGGCCCTGCTGAGTCTGGTTCCTCTCAAGGTTTCTTCCTGTAATTTTCAGGGAGTTTTTCCTTGCCACAGTCGCCCTCGGCTTGCTCAACAGGGGGTTTTGTATCTATTGGTCATGGATTTTGTAAAGTTGCTTTGTGACAATGTCTATTGTAAAAAGCACTATATAAATAAAGTTCACTTGACTTGACTTGAATCCAGGGGCAGGAGAGTTTACTTTTAATTTACATCATTCAGGTTCTCCAGTCCGGACCTGCGTCAGAAATGCTGCTGATATCACGTGAGCACACGGCAGAGCTTTATGTTTTTGTATGAGATTTGTTTTCTATTTGAATATCAAATATCAGCACGAGATCGTCCAGGTCTGCAGGTGTTTTGTTCTACAGTGGATCTGGAAACTCTTCACAGTGCTTCACTCTTTCTACATTATGTTACATCAAGGCCTTATTCCTAAATAGATTCAGTTCATTTTCCCCCTCAAAATTCAGAATTTAAAAAGAATAGAAAAAAAACCAACAATCCAAAAAAAAAATAAAGGAGCTGTAATCTAGGTATAGAGTCGGGAGGGAGGGTGATTTTAAACGTTTAACATGTTTGAGTTTGATGTTTTGTTATCAGACTATAATATAAAAGAATGACGAAGTTTAGTCTCTCACATCCTGAAGCTTTTCTTTGTGTTATTTAGTGAAAGTCACAACAGCTGTAACCTCCACTTGTGTTGAGTTGTGAGATCTGCAGTAGGATGTTGTTTGGTGTTTGTTGGTGATGAAAAGAAAAGAAGGCTGATGTATAGAATCCACAATTAATGTCGACTTCAGTGCTTATACAGTTTGAAAAAGTATTATGGGATGGTCTGTACTAAAATAACACATTACACATCCCTAAATGTTTTAAATGTGGTAAAAACAACTATTGTGAGATATATCCACTTGTCCTGAAATTTCTCAGCGATTATATTAACGTGTCATGGAAAATTTCATCAAAAGAGTGGACGTGTGCTGCCAGGCCGCTCGAGGCCGTCATTTGTCCGATGTCTTGTTTCATACATAACCTTCATGTCTTTACTTTCAAATAAAGCAAAAACATTATTAATGTTCAAATAAAAATGTGTTTTACTAAAAAATGTCAACTCATTTTGGGACACCCTGTAGAATCAATCATTGAAGCAATATTAGAGGTGTACGTCACCATAACAGGACTTAACTTATCAGCTGGGTCTGCTCCGCCATGCTCACTGCACTGGCCTCTGTTCTCGTCTATGGCAGCTGTGCCGTGTGGAGCCATTTTGTTGCTTGCCGCACCCCAAAACAATTCCAGGGACATTAGATATGTAAAAAATAGCCAAGATCAACTTTTCAGGCTGTATTTAGGAGTAAAAATAAAGATTTAATAGCTCAGATATCGGAGCTCCAGCTGAGAGATGTTACTCGGCCTGCATCACGTGACCTCCGTGTTTTCTTTTTAATTAATCTATTTTTTCACTTTGGGGTATTATGTGTGTGTGTGTATGTGTGTGTGTGTGTGTGTGTAGAATTTTGAGGGGAAAATGAACTGAATCTATTTAGGAATAAGGCCGTAATGTAACATAATGTGATAAGATTGAAGCTCTGTGAACTCAAATTTATTTTTATAGGTATTTTGGTTGATGTTTTGGCTCCAGTCAGAGAATAAAAAATTGCTAGACACGACTGAAATTCTAAATTCTAAATTGTTTAAAAGTGCTGTTATTAAACCCCTGATTAAAAAACCTAATCTTGATCCACATGTTTTATCTAATTATAGGCCAATTTCAAACCTTCCTTTTGTCTCTAAGATATTAGAAAAAGTCGTTTCCAAACAATTATGTTCTTATTTGAATGAAAATTGTATTCATGAAAAATTTCAATCAGGATTTAGACCCAACCATAGTACCGAAACCGCATTAATTAGAGTAGTTAACGAGTTGTTAATGTCTTCTGATAATGGATGTGTCTCTTTTCTTGTTCTATTAGATCTTAGTGCAGCGTTTGATACGGTCGATCAGAACATTTTACTGGATAGACTAGAAAATACAGTAGGTGTTAAAGGACTCGCACTCTCTTGGTTTCAATCATATCTGACTGACCGCTCGCAATTTGTTTATGTAAATAATAAATGCTCGGAAACTACAAAAGTAAAGTGTGGTATTCCACAAGGGTCGGTACTGGGACCCCTATTATTTACACTCTATATGCTTCCACTAGGTGAAATTATTCATAAACATGGCATAAACTTTCACTGCTATGCAGATGACACACAGCTGTATATATCAGCCAAACCAAATGATACTGACACAATCAGTAAGATAGAAGATTAAAGTGTAAACGACATAAAAAACTGGATGTCGTGTAATTTTCTTTTACTTAATTCAGATAAAACTGAGGTTTTACTTGTTGGCTCTAAAGCTGCAAGAGACAAGTTGTCTAACCTGGTGCTAAACTTAAACACGTTCTCTGTTACTCCCAGCTCAGATGTAAAAAACTTGGGTGTCACGATAGATTCAGATCTTTCCTTTGATACACACATTAATAATATTACTAGAGTTGCTTTCTATCATTTGCGTAATATCTCTAAAATAAGAAATATACTATCTGTTAATGACGCTGAAAAACTGATCCATGCGTTTATAACTTCTGGGTTAGATGATTGTAATGCTCTTCTAATTGGATGCTCTGGTAGATCCATAAACAAACTCCAGTTAGTTCAAAATGCAGCAGCTCGAGTGCTAACTAGAACTAAAAAATGTGATCACATTACTCCTGTTCTATCATCTCTACACTGGCTGCCAGTTAAATTCCGCATTGATTACAAAATACTTTTACTAACCTATAAAGCGCTACATGGTCTGGCTCCACAGTATCTGAGTGAGCTTATTAATCACTACAGCCCAGCACGTCCACTTCGTTCACAAGATGCAGGGTTACTTATAGTTCATAGAATTAAAAAGATCACGGCTGGTGGAAGAGCGTTTTCTTACAAAGCTCCACAACTCTGGAATAATCTTCCTGCCTCTGTTCGGGATTCGGACACAGTCTCAATGTTTAAGTCTAGACTGAAAACAGATTTATTTTCTCAAGCTTTTGAGTAATATAGACAAAGGCGCAGAGCTTGGGGGTTCTTGGTCATAGAAACTTGTGGTGATCAGGGATGTTGGGTTGCTGTCGTTCTGCCTCTCTTATCCGATCACTCAGGTTTGATGACGGTGGGGAGATGGGCGCTGATGTCCTGTGAAAGCTTCATGACCTTGTTACCTGCTCGCTCTCCCTTTTAGTTATGCTGTAATAATTAGGGCTGCCGGAGTCTAAAACTCTCTGTAAAACTGTTTTACTCAACTAGCATTGTACATTATTAACTACATTCTTTGTTGTTTTACTCCAAGGGCATTCTGGTGGGAACCTGTTTACACGCCAAGGTTAAGGATTAAAGTCGAGACTGCCGTGGCGACGACACTGTTCCTGCCGGATGTGACGGGTCTGGAGTAATTTCCACCAAGAATGACAAGAAATCACTACAGACTTTATTGAAGATTATTTATCTATTTATTACCAGTTATAACTTTTAGTTCATTTAATTCTGTGTTTGTATGCTTTGTGTAAATTATGTATTTATTTAAAGTTTCCTCCAGACCACCCAAGAAGGACGGGCCCTGCTGAGTCTGGTTCCTCTCAAGGTTTCTTCCTGTAATTTTCAGGGAGTTTTTCCTTGCCACAGTCGCCCTCGGCTTGCTCAACAGGGGTTTTTGTATCTGTTGGTCATGGATTTTGTAAAGTTGCTTTGTGACAATGTCTATTGTAAAAAGCGCTATATAAATAAAGTTCACTTGACTTGACTTGAATCCAGGGGCAGGAGAGTTTACTTTTAATTTACATCATTCAGGTTCTCCAGTCCGGACCTGCGTCAGAAATGCTGCTGATATCACGTGAGCACACGGCAGAACTTTATGTTTTTGTATGAGATTTGTTTTCTATTTGAATATCAAATATCAGCACGAGATCGTCCAGGTCTGCAGGTGTTTTGTTCTACAGTGGATCTGGAAACTCTTCACAGTGCTTCACTCTTTCTACATTATGTTACATTAAGGCCTCATTCCTAAATAGATTCAGTTCATTTTCCCCCTCAAAATTCAGAATTTAAAAAGAATAGAAAAAAAACCCAACAATCCAAAAAAAAAATAAAGGAGCTGTAATCTAGGTATAGAGTCGGGAGGGAGGGTGATTTTAAACGTTTAACATGTTTGAGTTTGATGTTTTGTTATCAGACTATAATATAAAAGAATGACGAAGTTTAGTCTCTCACATCCTGAAGCTTTTCTTTGTGTTATTTAGTGAAAATCACAACAGCTGTAACCTCCACTTGTGTTGAGTTGTGAGATCTGCAGTAGGATGATGTTTGGTGTTTGTTGGTGATGAAAAGAAGGCTGCTGTATAGAATCCACAATTACTGCCGACTTCAGTGCTTATACAGTTTGAAAAAGTATTATGGGATGGTCTGTACTAAAATAACACATTACACATCCCTAAATGTTTTAAATGTGGTAAAAACAACTATTGTGAGATATATCCATTGTCCTGAAATTTCTCAGCGATTATATTAACGTGTCATGGAAAATTTCATCAAAAGAGTGGACGTGTGCTGCCACGCTCGAGGCCGTCATTTGTCCGATGTCTTGTTTCATACATAACCTCCATGTGTTCACTTTCAAATAAAGCAAAAACATTATTAATGTTCAAATAAAAATGTGTTTTACTAAAAAATGTCAACTCATTTTGGGACACCCTGTAGAATCAATCATTGAAGCAATATTAGAGGTGTACGTCACTATAACAGGACTTAACTTATCAGCTGGGTCTGCTCCGCCATGCTCGCTGCCTTGGGCTCTGTTCTCGTCTATGGCAGCTGTGCCGTGTGGAGCCATTTTGTTGCTTGCCGCACCCCAAAACAATTCCAGGGACATTAGATATGTAAAAAATAGCCAAGATCAACTTTTCAGGCTGTATTTAGGAGTAAAAATAAAGATTTAATAGCTCAGATATCGGAGCTCCAGCTGAGAGATGTTACTCGGCCTGCATCACGTGACCTCCGTGTTTTCTTTTTAATTAATCTATTTTTTCACTTTGGGGTATTATGTGTGTGTGTGTATGTGTGTGTGTGTGTGTAGAATTTTGAGGGGAAAATGAACTGAATCTATTTAGGAATAAGGCCGTAATGTAACATAATGTGATAAGATTGAAGCTCTGTGAACTCAAATTTATTTTTATAGGTATTTTGGTTGATGTTTTGGCTCCAGTCAGAGAATAAAAAATTGCTAGACACGACTGAAATTCTAAACCTGTCGCAACATGCAAACACTTATTATGTATGTACACGATATGGCAAGAATTATGTGGACATCCCCTTTTAATGATTAATTTCAGATGTTTCAGCCACACCACTGCTAACAAGTGTGTATAATAATAGTGTGTGCCTCCAACTTTGTGGCAACAGTTTCAAACCAATGTAACTTTAAAATTCTATAAACTTTTTACTCTAATTTTACCCCGTCCCAACTTTTAGAGTGTGAAAACATCTGACATTACTTATTTTTATTTTTATTGGTTAAATAAACATTCAATCATACATTTACCTCATGAAAAAAAGATGTATTTTTATTTCTAATTTAAGGTAAAGAGTTACAGCAAAGCTGTTTTTAAAATCAAAAACCAAATTGTACTTAGTATTTTGAATAATGAGACAGCTTACTAAAAGAACTCCAGCTGCTACACATTCCTGTTTCACAGAGACACTAAATAGTTCATGACTGTGTTTGATATTAAACTTGAACTGATGAATCATGGGTAACCTGTAACTACCTGTCCTGTCATGAATGGAACCAAAGTGGAAAACATCATTTCCCTAACACACAATCATACTGCGCAGACTTCAGTGGGAGTGTTTGTCCTGCAAAAAACGTCATCAGGCCATTTCCACCTTTTTTATAATCCCATCTACTGTTCTGATTGGTTGGATTAAATCAGGCCATGTCACACTGTGATTGGCTAATAAGATGTGTGTACAGTTGTGACTGGTCAAATTTGACTTCAGGATTAAGTCAAATAAGGCTGTAACTTCTGCGGAAGTCTATTTTGATCTCCTACGAGCAAGAAGACGATGCCTCCGATCAACGAGACTGGAGCAATGCTCTTTACTCACCAAAGCAACATCGAAATGCTCCAATATTTGATGATCTGGATTTTGTACCTTTTGGTGAGTGGCTTTAGTTTTGAAAGGATCAGATATCTGCTCATTATTACCAGCGAGATTCTTATGGTGGTCCAATACGCCATACGATCCTGCGGTGTCGGATACGGTTCCGTCGAACGTGTTACAAGGATCAGAAATCTGCTCATTATTACCAGCAAGATTCTAATGGTAGTCCAATACGCCATACGATCCTGCAGTGTCGAATACGGTTCCGTCGAACGTGTTACAAGGATCAGAAATCTGCTCATTATTACCAGCGAGATTCTTATGGTGGTCCAATACGCCATACGATCCTGCAGTGTCGAATACAGTTCCGTCGAACGTGTTACAAGGATCAGAAATCTGCTCATTATTACCAGCGAGATTCTAATGGTGGTCCAATACGCCATACGATCCTGCAGTGTCGAATACGGTTCCGTCGAACGTGTTACAAGGATCAGAAATCTGCTCATTATTACCAGCAAGATTCTAATGGTGGTCCAATACGCCATACGATCCTACAATACCGGTAACGATTCTGTTGATCGCGTTAACGTCTAAATGAATCGAAATCTGCTCATTATTACCAGTGAGATTCTAACGGTGGCCCAATATGCCGTACGATCCTGCGATGCCAGTGACGATTCCATCAATCGTGTTACAACGATCAGTTAAATAAACTATCCAATTTAAGATGAACTGTGTTGGTTTTCATTTGGTAGATAGAAATAGGTACAGTTTGTGTGTGTGTGTGTGTGTGTGTGAGAAGTCACATTTTTAAATACATGTTGCTTCAAAGCAACTTTACAGAATCCAGGAGCATCAGACCCAAAATCTCATTTGAGCTGCCAAGCGTTTCACTGACAAAGAAAAACCTTCATCCTTGTGTGTGTGTGTGTGAGTGTGAGTGTGTGTGAGTGTGAGTGTGTGAGTGTGTGTGAGTGTGTGTGTGTGAGTGTGTGTGAGTGTGTGAGTGTGTGTGAGTGTGTGTGTGTGAGTGTGAGTGTGTGTGTGTGTGTGAGTGTGTGTGTGTGAGTGTGTGTGTGAGTGTGTGTGAGTGTGTGAGTGTGAGTGTGTGAGTGTGTGTGAGTGTGTGTGAGTGTGTGTGTGTGAGTGTGAGTGTGTGTGTGTGTGAGTGTGTGTGTGTGAGTGTGTGTGAGTGTGTGTGTGTGTGTGTGTGTGTGTTAAGCAGACTAAGCCAGAAGATCCGGTAACTGAGGCGGTGTGTAGTACCAGTGTTGGTGAAGTCAGTAGATCAGATCGGTAAGAGCTTCGGTAAGAGAGACCCAGGGAAGAAGAACCTGCTCAAACACACACCGGTATGTTGAACATAAATCATCAGCACTGTGTGATCAGAGTTGCTTATTTAATCATTTTTAACTGTTAGTTTTGATGTGCAGTGCTGTATTGTTTCCAAGCAGAAAAAATAAAACCTTTAGTTTATTGTTTAAACAAGAAACTTGTGTCGTTTTAACAAAACAATTATGAAAGTGATGTCATTTTAATGAGAAAATTGTTGTTATAACGAGAAAGTTGTATCTTTGAAACGAGAACATGATGTTGTTATATATAATTATAGGTTCGGCCCTGGTCCCATACGGTGGAGACTCATCTGATGAGGAGGAAACTTTAACACGAGGAAAGCAGCTGGAGTAACGGGCAGGATTCTCAAAGCATGCTTAGTCCAGTTAGCCGAGGTATTTACCACCATCTTTAACCTTCGCTATCACAGGCAGCAGTTCCTACTTGCCTAAAGACAGCCACGAGCATTCCAGTACCAAAGAAAAGTTTTGAAAGACTCATTCTCCCTCATATCAAATCTGCCATCCCTGCTAACCTTGACCAGCATCAGTTTGCATATCGAGCAAACAGATCAACAGAGGATGCAGTTATAACAGCTCTCCACAAAGCTCTTACAAATCTGGAACAAAAAAAACACATATGTAGGAATGCTGTTTGTGGATTTTAGCTCAGCCTTTAATAAAGTTATTTATGGTGTCAAAATAGGGCCAAAGTATTGCGAACCAAAAGAGCAGATTTTGAGTTCATTTTGTATTTTACATTTATAAATAGTCAGTTTTTCGCTTTTGGCTGCGCTGTTTCTCAGTCACACTTCTCTCGGTCTCGCTTTCAGTATAAAGAGTTTCTCGCTTCTCTCAGTGTTTCTCTCAACTCAAACATCTTCTCAACTTAGAGTTTTGACACTGTTTTGACAGGTGGGCGGGATCTCGTCACTCATTGGCTGCTGGAGATAAGCACCGCTCACTGAGTCCCTCCTACAGACATCCTTCGTCTCCTTAATCCGGCAGCCTGAAATAGTTCCAGCTCCTCTGAACGAGATTGGATGTTGTCTGAATTTTCATTTAGCAAGCAGAAGTCAGGAATGTTTTTACAACTTTGTGATCTTGCAACTGCACACTAAAAATGCTGGGCTGAAAACAACCCAACCTGGGTTATTTGGCAACCCAGTGCTGGGTAAATATCGTACAGAACACAGGCTGGGTTATTTTAACCCAACTTGTTTGGTTATGTAATGTAACCATTGTGCTGGTTTGTTTCAACAACCCAACTGTAAGGTTCTTTTTTACCCAATGCATTGTTTACTGATAGGCCAGTGATAGCTCAGTGGTTAAGGTACTGGACTAGTAAACAGAAGGTTGCCGGTTCAAGCCCCGCCACCACCAAGTTGCCACTGTTGGGTCCCTGAGCAAGGCCCTTAACCCTCAATTGCTCATCGTGTTCAGCTCATTGTGTAAGTCGCTTTGGATAAAAGCGTCCGCTAAATGCTGTAAATGTAAATGTACTGATGCTGATATGTAAATAATAATACTGTAACAACAGCTACTGTTGCTGCTTCTAATAATAATAATAATAACAATAATAACAATAATAACAATAATAACAATACTAAAGTCAGCACAAAGATGTTTTGTGTTTTTTATTAAACAAAATTTGAAAATGAAATCAGACAGATGAATATATTATTTACACTTATTTAAGAGTTACATGCAATTCTCTGATTACAGATCACAGATTATTTGTAGATGTTTGGATAAGAGACGCGGCTCTAAAGGATCATACAAACGGGAATGGATTCCTCTGTTCATATTGCTGCTCCACACTGTTAATAAAGGAGCAAAAAGAGATATTAATAAACTAATTATGGTTAAAACATTGGAAATAAATAATATTAACAAACGTTCCCTGAGATAAAGTACTATATCCGCTGTAGTTAGCAAAGTAAGCTAAAGCTAAGTAATTGAACTAAACATAGGGTTAGTAATAAAAAGAAAAACTGAGAGAAGCGTAACTGAGAGCAAAACAGCAGAAGCGAGAAACTTTTTATACTGAAAGTGAGACCGAGAGAAGTGTGACTGAGAAACAGCGCAGCCAAAAGCGAAAAACTGACTGTTTATAAATGTAAAATACAAAATGAACAAAAAATCTGCTCTTTTGGTTCTCAATACTTTTGGCCCTATTTTGACACCATACATAACCATCAGTACATGATCTTCTGAGGGTTCATGGTCCACAGCCTGGTACCAGTCTGAGAGTGGAGAGTCTAAAAGGCTTTAATGTGGCTCAAGTCTTAACATACTGAGCTGGGAACAGCAGCTTATGAACCATCATGTAGAAGCTGTTTAAAAACGCTGCTGTAAGGGAGAAACTAATGTGGGTGGACGCCTGTAGAACAGGGTGGCCGTGTTTTCATTTCAGCACTACAGAGAACTCATGAGCAGTGATACCTGAGAGACGTTTGCTGATCCTGGCTCCTTGATTTAGGACATTAATCAATGTTAAGTTTTAGACTCAGGGCGGCTTGGTGGGTAGCACAGTCGGCTCAAAGCAATGAAGTCCTGGATTCGATCCCTATGTGGGAGCTCCGGTTTCCTCCCACAGTTCACTGTCCGAACATCTGAGTCTCTTGCTGTCTTTAAAAAACGATTAAAAACCTTTATCACCTTTTTACTAAACACTTAAGCTGACTTGTACTCACTCACTAACACTTTTTCCATTTCCTAAAAAAAAAAAACACTTTGGTTCTAACCGGTTTTAGCAGATTTGTGTTCTTGGACTGTTGTTACTTGGGTTAATGGGTGTGTGTGTCTTTTCACAAGGCTTTTCACAGAACTTCAAAATATGTCTGTGGAAATTTGTGCCCATTTAGTCCAAATGCCATTTTTTGGGTACTGATGTTGAACAAGAAGATCTTTCTGGCTTGCTCTGTATTGTGGTTGAGGTCAGGGGTCAGGGCTTCATAAACTATGAAACTATGAAAGGGCTGCATACACCTATTAACAGTGAGTCATCGTTACACCGGCATTAATGTTCCTGAACATAATGGTGGCTCCAAAGAAAGATTATAAAACGGATAGTTCCGGTCCTAAAATCTGATTGGCTGAGCCGCGTTCGAAGCCGTTGTAAAATCCCCGATAAACTCACACCTATGACCACCTCACATCATTCCATATTAATATGCCACTGAAAAGAAAAAGTTAATGTTATTTTCGCCCTCATGTTGCCTAGCAACACTGTTAATCGAACTACCTGGCGTCGCGGAAGAATGCTTTATTGTTTATACACAATAAATACATTTATGAATCAAACATTGTTGTATTTATTGTATTTTATGTTGACCGCCGTTTTATAAAAGCAATAAGCCACTCGAGACTGTGCGTTACTGCTATGATTTTAGCACGTCATCCCCGTGCTAAAATCACAGTAATGACCTTGTTACCTGCTCGCTCTCCCTTTTAGTTCTGCTGTAATAATTAGGGCTGCCGGAGTCTAAAACTCTCTGTAAAACTGTTTTACTCAACTAGCATTGTACATTATTAACTACATTCTCTGGTGTTTTACCCCGAGGTGGTTCTGATGGAAACCTGTTTACCTACCTGAGGTTCAAACCTGCAGGTCGAGGCTGCTGTTTCAACAATGCTGCTCCTACTAGATGTGACAGAACCTGGCATGGTTGCACCAAAAATGTCAAAAACTCACTACAGACTTGATCACAGACTGGACTGAATAATAAATTTATTTTTATTTATTTATTTATTTATTTATTTATTTATTTATTTATTTATTTATTTATTTATTTATTTATTTATGTGTTTATTTATTTATTTATTTATCACTAGTTATAACTTTTAGTTCATTTTAATTCTGTGTTTGTATGATTGGTGTAAATCCTATTTATTTAAAGTTTCCTCCAGGCCACCCAAGAAGGATGGGCCCTGCTGAGTCTGGTTCCTCTCAAGGTTTCTTCCTGTAATTTTAAGGGAGTTTTTCCTTGCCACAGTCGCCCTCGGCTTGCTCAACAGGGGTTTTGGTCTGTTGGTCCTGGATTCTGTAAAGTTGCTTTAAAACAATATCTACTATACTGTAGAAAGAGCCATATAAATAAATCTGACTTGACTTGACAACTGGAAACTACTGGAGCCAACCCAGCACTGCAGAGAGCTCGCAGATGGTCCAGTACTCGGTGTGTCCACGCCCGTCCACGTTCATGCTGCAGGTTTGTTTCTATAGATTATATAAAATACACCCACACTGTTAGGGAAAACTGAAAATAGACCAGGTTTTTTACTCAACATGTAGAATCCACCACTCCAAACTGATGCATTAACACTATGTGAAGCCTGTCAGATACCCATCACTATAAAGCACATCCTAACTGAGGGCCCAATATTTAACAAAGATTACATACGCCTGGAACTATAAAAGAGACCCTCAAGGTCTAGCATACAAAAACAGTTCTCAAATTTCTCACTAATGTAAGACTGAACACACAAATGTAAAATAGACTCTAGTAAAATATAAAACTCTGCATGTGACGTGAATATCACAACAATGTGCGAACACAGCTTTAAACAATCCAACAGAAGATATGGCACTAACCACAACGTCACCAAGAGGCCAGGGACACAACAAGGAAGATGTATCAACCGAATCTATAAACGCAAGTTGTAGAGCTGTTCACACCAGAATGACCAAAATGACACCTGATAAAAAGAGAAAAACTCAAGAAAATTCAAGAACTATCCTAATGTATCCTGCAGCCATAACAATAAAAATGTAAATATATACTGTCTATAAAGAAAAGAAACTATTAACAGACTGAAACATGATACCTAGTGAGTCATAGGTGACACAAGTATGTACTAAACATGGTGTGCTAGCATGTTAGAACCCCCATTGTCACGATGTGCGACTATGAGCAGTCCAGTTCATTATTAATGTTGATGTTCCTGACAGGTGAGGACGAGGAACTGAAGAAGGTGAAGATCTCAGAACCTTCAGCCCTGGTCCCATACGGTGGAGACTCATCTGATGAGGAGGAAACGTGCAGTGTGAGGAGGAGCGTCACCCCATAATCACCCCGATCTCTGCTCTCATGTTCATAATTACCCCCCCACCACCACCACCACCCCCAGCAGGAGGACGCATGTTCCTCACTCATTTAGCTTCGTCCCCTGAGCTGAACTTTCTGGGTTTGAGATGTTCTAACTGTTCCTATGGAATAAAATCATCAACTTAAAACGAACATGGAGTGGAATTTCTTGTGTACAATCACTGACTGCTGGTGTTTGTTCCTGCAGTGTAGAGAACAAACTGAATTGTAGAGCCGAGATCAATCAGCATCAGTGTTTTCATTTATTTATACATTTCTCCTCCCAATTTAGTCATATCCAGTTCCCTGATTAGTATTTCACCTCGACTGCATTACACACGCCCCGACCACTTCTCTTCACCTGTACTACACTGCAAAAAATGTGGAGTAAGATTTACTTAAAAAAACTTTCCACGTACAAACTGCTAGTAAATTTAACAGACCATATATTCAAGTAAAATTTACTCACAATTCTATCTGGATTTTACTAGAAATTCTTCAGTAATAGTTACTTTGCTACACACTGCTTCAAGTATATTTTAATAGCTGTATCTTAGTAGATTTTACTTAAACATTGCAGCACTAAAAGCATTAAAACATGGCTTATAAAATGCTATATTATATGTATTATTAAAATGCTATATTATAAAATGCTAAATAATTTTACATTTTTCAATTCAACATCAATGATTACCATATACAAAAGCCACTATAACAGACAGACAACTTTTTTTGTCAAACTTTTTTATTTGTTTTGCTCAATTAATGGAAATGCATTTTCACTTACAGTTCAGTGGACAAAATGTCTTTCAAACAGCGTGTATTCTAAAGTCTCACTCACTACACAAAAGTAAAACTGTAAATGGAAAACAAACTATAAAAGTGTCACATGATACCAATCTTTTAAACATTTTTCTGAAAGCTTGCAGTAAAAAATTAAAATAGATGCAAGTAAAAGTGCAAGAGAAACCCTCGCTCCAGGTGTTGTTCTCCTCCTGAACTCATCTTTCACCTAAGACAGATAAAAAAAATAACATTATAAGTTAGTAATTATAAAGTTCATGTAGAATGTTATGTTACATATTATAATTCAGTTTTACTTTCACAAGGTTTGCTCACAGGTCGCCTAATAATGCACATTTGTATTTGAAAGACTCGGGGCTACAGCCTCATACAGATTTATTTTTAAGTAGGAAAATGGGATTTCATAATCATTAGACAAAAGAACTATTTTAGAACCAACGTTTTAAGCCCACATTCATTAAACGGAACAAGTTATCACAATTAATATAACTACATAACATTAATTCTGCCATGCTAACAGAGGCTAATTTGGAGTCAATAGTGTAGAAAGTTAAACGACTTTTTAAATATTTATAATATTAACTTTGTGGTGAGAAGACTTGAGAAGATTCAAAAATCAGCAGCTAGTTTTGCACTCCGCGTGTGAAACATGTCCGAACTTGCCAAACTTGCTATATGTTCCACGCATGCCAACAATGCGCATGCGTGGAACATATAGCAGTAATTACTAGAAGTTTTCAGTTTTGCATTGCTTCAATCCAAGAAATAAAAAACATAGTTAATTTTACTTGGTATTTAGAATAAAATTTACTAATGTATTTGATAACAAAGAAACACCAAGTAACACACTAAATTATATGTGAAATTCTTAAGTAGCAAGACTGTACTAGAATATTCTTGTATAAAGTACTTTAAAAATCTTCACTCTATTTACTAAGTCAAAAAATATTTTTTTGCAGTGTAGGTGGGTTCATATGCACGGATCTCCACCATGTTCTGTCTCTGTGCAGTACCATGATTCAGCCAGTAGAGAACGTGATCACATCAGTCTGGTTTCGGTTCTACACAGTAAATAAGATGAAGTTACATTGACGTCATTCAGATTCTCTAGTTGGGACCTGTGTCAGAAATGCTGCTGATATCACGTGAGCACACGGCAGAGCTTTATGTTTTTGTATGAGATTTGTTTTCTATTTGAGTAGCAGATATCAGCACGAGATCGTCCAGGTCTGCAGGTGTTTTGTTCTACAGTGGATCTGGAAACTCTTCACAGTGCTTCACTCTTATCACATTATGTTACATTACGGCCTTATTCCTAAATAGATTCAGTTCATTTTCCCCCTCAAACATCTACAACCCCAATTTGGGATGTTGTGTAAAACATGAATGAAAACTGAATATGATGATTTGCAAATCCTTTTCAACCCATATTCAATTGAATACACTACAAAGACAAGATATTCAATGTTCAAACGGATAAACTTTATTGTTTTTTTGCAAATATTCACTCATTTTGAATTTAAAACCTGCAACACATTCCAAAGAAGTTGGGACGGGGCATGTTTACCACTGTGTTACATCACCTTTCCTTTTAACAACACTCAGTAAGTGTTTGGGAACTAAGGACACTAATTGTTGAAGCTTTGTAGGTGGAATTCTTTCCCATTCTAGCTTGATGTACAACTTCAGTTGCTCAACAGTCCGGGGTCTCCGTTGTCATATTTTGCGCTTCATAATGCGCCACACATTTTCAATGGGAGACAGGTCTGGACTGCAGGCAGGCCAGTCTTTTACCACGAAGCCACGCTGTTGTAACACGTGCGGAAGGTGGCTTGGCATCGTCTTGCTGAAATAAGCAGGGACGTCTCTGAAAAAGACGTCGCTTGGATGGCAGCATATGTTGCTTCACAGATGTGCAGGTTACCCATGCCATGGGCACTAACACCCCCCCCCCCCCCCATACCATCAGAGATGCTGGCTTTTGAACTTAGCGCTGATAACAATCCGGACAGTCCTTTTCCACTTTGGCCACGACGTCCATGATTTCCAAAAACAATTTGAAATGTGGACTCGTCAGACCACAGGACACTTTTCCACTTTGCGTCGGTCCATCTCAGATGAGCTCGGGCCCAGAGAAGCCGGCGGTGTTTCTGGGTGTTGTTGATATATGGCTTTCGCTTTGCATGGTAGAGTTTTAACTTGCACTTGTAGATGGAGCGACAAACTGTGTTCACTGACGATGGTTTTCTGAAGTGTTCCTGAACCCATGTGGTAATATCCATTACAGAATGATGTGGGTTTTTAATGCAGTGCCGTCTGAGGGATCGAAGGTCACGGGCATTCAGTGTTGGTTTTCGGCCTTGCCGCTTACTTGCACAGATTTCTCCAGATTCTCTGAATCTTTTGATGATATTATGGACTGTAGATGATGAAATCCCTAAATTCCTTGCAATTGCAGGTTGAGAAACGTTGTTCTTAAACTGTTGGACTATTTGCAATGTTTCCAATTAACCTGTTCACCTGTGGAATGTTCCAAACAGGTGTTTTTTGAGCATTCCTCAACTTTCCCAGTCTTTTGTTGCCCCTGTCCCAACAGGGACGTGTTGCAGGCATTACATTCAAAATGAGTGAATATTTGCAAAAAAACAATAAAGTTTATCTGTTTGAATATTAAATAACTTGTCTTTGTAGTGGATTCAAGTGAATATGGGTTGAAAAGGATTTGCAAATCATCGTATTCTGTTTTCATTTATGTTTTACACAACGTCCCAACTTCATTGGAATTGGGGTTGTACACACACACACACACACACACACACTCCCATAATACCCCATAATGACAAAGTGAAAAAATAGATTGATTACAAATAAAACACAGGGAGGTCACGTGATGCAGACCGACTAACATCTCTCAGCTTGAGCTCCGATATCTGAGCTATTAAATCCTTATTTTTACTCCTAAATACAGCCTGAAAAGTTGATCTTGGCTATTTTCTTAAGATACAAGCCTGGAAAAGAGCATGGCAGCTGTAATTGAGCGATTAGATGACCAAGAAAACCAGGGGGGGACAAAGAAATCTTAGGATTGTTGGACTTAATGAAAAGATAGAGGATGACTCTGCGACCAGATTTTTGGAACGCTGTATTCCAGAATTTTTGTATCTGACCACACACTGGTATCCATGACATTGCGTTATAATGGGGGCCAGCAAAGTTCGGTTCAATGGAGATTTAACCCGCAGTTGTTGTTGAAGGACCCAAAATGTATTGAATATTTTGAGACTGAATACCAGATTTATGTCTCGATTAACTCATCAGAAATCTCTCCATCAGTGCTTTGAGAGACTAATAAGGCCTATGCACATGGCCTTGTCAATTCATATGAAAAAAGTAAAAGACGAAATGCTTTGGCTCAACAGAGAGAACTGGAGTTACGACTCTCGGATGCGGAGCGAGAATATAAAGATAACTCCTCCGATAGAAATGTAAAGATAATGCTAACTGCAAGGGCAGCATTGAACACATTACTTACCCAAAGGGCAGAACAAAATCTGACATGTTAAACAGAAGTGGTACGAGTTTGGTATTAAACCTAGTAAATATGTGGCAATGTTGGCCAGGGGGAGGCGCAATTCTAATAATATTGTTTCAGTAAAAGACATTAAAAGCATTAATAAAATATTTCAACAGTTCTGTGAAAAACTATACACTAGTGAAAAGTTCCCATCATCAGCTATTTTGATGAGGCCGTCACTGTCCATACACACTTCACAGTAATGCAACGGCTCTCCCTGTCACACCAGACTGCTATATCAGTTCCACATGGTCCCGGTTATCCTGACCAGTAACATAATTAAAAGAATACATGGATGGTTCAGTACATTTATCTGGAACTGTAAAAGGCCTCGATTAAAACTGGCAAACTTGCAGCTACCGGTAGATAGGGGAGGACTGGCACTACCCAACGTGAGGTTATATTATATTAACTGACTTGTTTCTTCAGATGGATATACAATCCAGATATATAATGGAGTGGGTTAGGAATGACCAGGAGTCACTATGGTTAGATATACAGTAGAACCATTGAATTTGGGTAATCTTATTTCTTTAGCTGCCCTCCCCTTCATTTTTAATAAAAAGAATATTGGAATCTCGGATAATAACATAATTGTGAAATCTACGTAGCACGCATGGACATTAATAAAGAAACTGGAAGGTAAAGCCAGAATGTTGTCTATAGCAACACCAGTTCAAGGAAACCCAGATTTGGTTCCAGGAATAATGGATGGAGAATTCACCCAATGGAAAAAGTCAGACGTTTCTATTTTAAAGGATCTTTTTTATGGGGGCAGGCTGCTGTCATTCGAGCAGCTACGTGCTAAGGGGAATTTGCCACAAAGCCATTTCTTTAGGTACTTGCAAGTAAGGAGCTTTATTCAAGACCAAAAGGAGCACACACTTAATGTTCAACCCACTCCTGTACAAAAGATACTAAGTGATTCCCCGTCTATGACATCTATCATTGGACGCTGTTATTTGGCTCTTCCATTTACAGATGATGGAGGTCACTGTGCTCACTGGGACCTTCAATGCTGCAGAAATGTTTCTGAACCTTCTCCAGATCTGTGCCTCGACACAATCCTGTCTCGGAGGTCTACAGACGATTCCTTGGACTACATGGCTTGGTTTGTGCTCTGACATACACCTTCTACTATGGGACCGTATATAAACGGGTGTGTGCCTTTCTGAATCATGTCCAATCTGCTAAATTTAGCACAGGTGAACTCCAATCAAGTTGTAGAAACATCTGAAGGATGATCAGTGGAAGCAGGATGAAGCTGAGATGAATTTTGAGTGTCATGGCAAAGGCTGTGAAGACTTCTGGACATCTTCTAGTTTTGTGTTTTATTTTTAATAATCAAAAAGAGTGAAGCACTGTGAAGAGTTTCCAGATCCACTGTAAAACAAAACACCTGCAGACCTGGACGATCTCGTGCTGATATCTGCTACTCAAATAGAAAACAAAAACTCATGCAAAACACATAAAGCTTTGCCATGTGCTCACGTGATAGCAGCAGCATTTCTGACGCAGGAGAATTGTGTGTTTGTTTTTTACGGAAGCGTATTGCTGCCACACAGATAAAAAAAAATACCGTCAGTATGTCGTTATAACGAGAAAAGGATGTCGTTTTAACGAGAAAAGATGTCGTTATAACGAGAACAGGATGTCGTTGTAACGAGAAAAGATGTCGTTATAACGAGAACAGGATGTCGTTGTAACGAGAAAAGATGTCGTTATAACGAGAACAGGATGTCGTTTTAACGAGAAAAGATGTCGTTATAACGAGAAAAGGATGTCGTTTTAACGAGAAAAGATGTCGTTATAACGAGAACAGGATGTCGTTGTAACGAGAAAAGATGTCGTTATAACGAGAACAGGATGTCGTTGTAACGAGAAAAGATGTCGTTATAACGAGAACAGGATGTCGTTTTAACGAGAAAAGATGTCGTTATAACGAGAAAAGATGTCGTTATAACGAGAAAGGATGTCGTTTTAACGAGAAAAGATGTCGTTATAACAAGAAAGGATGTCGTTTTAACGAGAAAAGATGTCGTTATAACGAGAAAAGGATGTCGTTGTAACGAGAAAAGTTCATTACCTTAAATGCTGCATAGCTGATGGAAGCGTATCTGCTGATGGAGAGACAGTTTGCACACATGCAGGATGCTGTAGATTCTCCTTTAGGAACAGAGCAACAATGTCTAAACTTATTATTTAACATTTGTCTGGCATTCGGCATTCCGATCTAAATAAGTGCTTCAAAAAACACATAAGACCCACTTATTTTATGATTTCTTACACGAATAAAAATAGTCAACATACTACTAAAACAATGTTATGTTAATTTTAAGATTACGTCTATTTATCTAAAGAAAGGTTAAAATGAAACCGTTTATCAAACAACCACTTCATCTAATGAGTTTAGGGACCGTCATAAAACTAACAGAGAAACATAGGAGACATTTACTCTGCACTTATCCAGACTAATAAATCCATTTAAATCTTGTATATAATTTGTATATTTGAAATATAAATTTATTACAGATTTATTGATCTTTATTTAAATGTAATGTAAAATAAATACTATGTTATTTAAAAAAATAAGGTGTGTGTAGTGAGAAACATTGATGTGTTTGTGTAAAAATTCTTTGACATTAATTCATCAAATCGTACAAGATTTAAATGGATTTATTAGTCTGGATAAGTGCAGAGTAAATGTTTCCTACGTTTCACTGTTAGTTTTATGACGGTCCCTAAACTCATTAGATGAAGTGGTTGTTTGATAAACGGTTTCATTTTAACCTTTCTTTAGATAAATAGACGTAATCTTAAAATTAACATAACATTGTTTTAGTAGTATGTTGACTATTTTTATTCGTGTAAGAAATCATAAAATAAGTGGGTCTTATGTGTTTTTTGAAGCACTTATTTAGATCGGAATGCCGAATGCCAGACAAATGTTAAATATTAAACTAAGTTTAGACATTGTTGCTCTGTTCCTAAAGGAGAATCTTGATCGGAGCTATAAGGTTACACAAACTACAGCATCCTGCATGTGTGCAAACTGTCTCTCTATCAGCAGATACGCTCCATCAGCTATGCAGCATCTGAGGTAATGAACTTTTCTCCTTATAACGACATCCTTTTCTCGTTTTAACGACATCCTTTTCTCATTATAACGACATCCTTTCTCTTTTTAACGACATCCTTTTCTCGTTATAACGACATCTTTTCTCGTTAAAACGACATCCTTTTCTCGTTATATCGACATCCTTTTCTCATTTTAACGACATCCTTTTCTCGTTATAACGACATCTTTTCTCGTTAAAACGACATCCTTTCTCGTTATAATGACATCTTTTCTCGTTATAACGACTGACGGTATTTTTTTTTATCTGTGTGGCAGCAATACGTTTCCGTAGTTTTTCTGTGTTTTACATTTACAAATGTTCAGAGGTTAAACATGAAATATGGTGTTTTTAATTTAATACAGATCAATAAACTTCATCAGGTGAATTTAAGATACAGAATAGTTTACGACTGTGTTTGATATTGAACTGATGAATCATGGGTAACCTGTAACTACAGGTCCGGTCATGAATGGAACAAAGTGGTAACATCATTTTCCTAACACACAAACAATCATACTGCGCAGGCGTCAGAGAGGATGTTTGTCACGCAAATATCGGCCGCCGTCGAGGTTCTCATCAGCAAAAACTAATTAACTATAATAAATTAAAAGTAAAGACAAAAATGCAGAAAATGAATAGAAAAAACAACAACAAACCAAAGTTTTCTAACCAAATAATGCTCAGTCATTATTTATGCCACTCAGTCTCTGCCTCACCCCACCAACTGTTGTAACTTGTTTGGGTTAAATCAGTCTGAAAATGTGTTTACAGTTGTGATTGGACAGTAACTTTTCTGTTTCAATAAAAGAAAAATTACTTCAGAAATGATTGAAATTCTAACATGTGTAATTCAGACATACAGTGAGGAAAATAAGTATTTAATACACTGATGCTGATTTTGCAAGTTTTCCCACCTACAAAGAATGGAGAGGCTGTAATTTTTATCCCTGCTGCAGTGTGTGCAAACTTGGTCAAGAACTACAGGAAACGTCTGACCTCTGTAAAGGTTTCTGTACCAAATATTCACTTCTGTTTTTCCATTGTATCAAATACTTATTTCATGCAATAAAATGCAAATTAATTATTTAAAAATCATACAATGTGATTATCTGGATTTTTAATTTAGTCTCTCACAGTTAAAGTGTAACTATGATAAAAAATTACAGCCTCTCCATTCTTTGTAGGTGAGAAAACTTGCAAAATCGGCATCAGTGTATCAAATACTTATTTTCCTCACTGTATATAATGTTTATACACTATATGGAACAGGAGAGGTGGAAAGTAACGAATAACATTTACTGGCATTACTGTAATTGAGTATTTTTTGTGTACTTGTACTTTTTAAAGTAGATTTTACACCCTGTAATTTTACTTTTACTTAAGTATGTTTTATATTAACAATTAACAATAAAGGAGCTGTAATCTAGGTATAGAGGAGGGAGGGAAGGGTGATTTTTAACATGTTTGGAGTTTGATGTTTCAATATTTCACATCTTTTAGTGAAAGTCACAACAGCTGTAACCTCCACTTGTGTTGAGTTGTGAGATCTGCAGTAGGATGTTATTTGGTGTTTGTTGGTGATGAAAAGAATGCTGATGTATAGAATCCACAATTAATGTCGACTTATTACACATTAATGACACATTACACATCCCTAAATGTTTTAAATGTTGTATCAACATGGTTTTATTCTGTTATATTTAAATTAAAAACAACTGTTGTGAGATTTATATCCACCTGTCCTGTTTGCATTACACAGGAGAGCCCCCCCCCGCTGTTAAAAAAGTACCTCAGTAACGTTTACTCTGAGTACATTTTGAATGAGTTACTTTTTACTTGAGTAGATTTTTAGACTAGTAACTTTACTCGTACTTAAGTAAAAAGGGCCTCAGTTTTATTTCTTAAATGTAAATAATGTTCATCTCAGGAGTTTGGACAGAACATAAAATGCTGTTAAAACCGACAGCAGTGATTTTAAATCCAGTTTATTTTGTATTTGAAAAAAAGAAGCTCAGATCAGGACGACTGTAGAATGTTTTAAAAAAACCGAACATGTTAAACTGCGTGTGTGTGTTTGATTTGTGTCAGATTCTCTTGCATGAGTAATGCAGGTGATGCCACATGAGCTTTTTGTTTTTGTGTGAGAACTATTTGCTCTTTGTTTTCTATTTGAACAGCTGATACTGGCGTCAGAACATCCAGACCTGAAGATCCAGAACATCCAGATCTGCAGGTATAATTTCCACATACGTATTTATTTATTCCATAACAAAACGTTCCTACCATGTGATGTCATGTGATGATACCAGAACAGGCGGGACGATGCTCACGGTATGTTTCTGGTGTTTATGCCCTGTGATGGACTGGCGACCTGTCCAGGGTGTTTCCCGCCTTTGCCCAGTTAAATCAGACCCACCGTGACCCTATAAAGGATAAAGTGGTACAACAGACTATGAATGGATGAATAAATGGTACCAGAATATATTTCACATGAACGTATTCAGTCTGAACCATGAAGCTCGTTCATCTGCTCTGAATCTGCAGGGATGTTCCTGTCTAAACAGGAGAGCAGTAGCACCACACCCCTGTGTACATGAACATGTATTTATCTCATCTCAGCACTCCAGGAAAGCAGGTGCAGGATCACATGAATCAGATTGCAGAGATCGTCCAGGTCTGCAGGTGTTTTGTTCTACAGTGGATCTGGAAACTCTTCACAGTGCTTCACTCTTATCACATTATGTAACATTACGGCCTTATTCCTAAATAGATTCAGTTCATTTTCCCCTTCATAATTCAGAACAATCCAAAGTGCTCTAACCAAAAAATGCTCAGTCATTATTTATGCCACTCAGTCTCTGCCTCATCCCACCAACTGCTGTAACTGGTTTGGATTAAATCAGGCCAAAAATGTGTGTACAGTTGTGATTGGATGGAGAGTAACAATTTGTTGTGAATATTCACCCCAAAGCCGCTCCCTCCATGTTTGGCTTCCCTTTGTAAGGTTTGTTTTGGACACTAATTTTTCTGTTCCGATCAAAGAAAAAAAAAAAAAATCATTTCAGAAATGATTGAAATTCTAACATATATAATTCAGACATATATAATGTTTATACACTATATGGAACAGGAGCAGAGGTGGAAAGTAACGAATTACATTTACTGGTGTTACTGTAATTGAGTATTTTTTGTGTACTTGTACTTTGTAAAGTAGATTTTACACCCTGTAATTTTACTTTTACTTAAGTATGTTTTGTACTAAGAATTGTAATTCACTACATTTTAAATAACATGGGAAACTGCAGCAGTGAATTCTGGGATGGAAAATAAACTGGTGCTGAAATAAAGAAGCTGTGATCTAGGTATAGAGTCGGGAGGGAGGGTGATTTTAAAAGTTTAACATGTTTGAGTTTGATTTTTCGTTATCAGAATATAATATCAAAGAATGACAAAGTTTAGTCTCTCACATCCTGAAGCTTTTCTTTGTGTTATTTAGTGAAAGTCACAACAGCTGTAACCTCCACTTGTGTTGAGTTGTGAGATCTGCAGTAGGATGATGTTTGGTGTTTGTTGGTGATGAAAAGAAGGCTGCTGTATAGAATCCACAATTACTGCCGACTTCAGTGCTTATACAGTTTGAAAAAGTATTATGGGATGGTCTGTACTAAAATAACACATTACACATCCTAAATGTTTTAAATGTGGTAAAAACAACTATTGTGAGATATATCCACTTGTCCTGAAATTTCTCAGTGATTATATTAACGTGTCATGGAAAATTTCATCAAAATAGTGGACGTGTGCTGCCACGCTCGAGGCCATCATTTGTCAGATGTCTTGTTTCATACATAACCTCCATGTGTTCACTTTCAAATTAAGCAAAAACATTATTAATGTTCAAATAAAAATGTGTTTTACTAAAAAATGTCAACTCATTTTGGGACACCCTGTAGAATCAATCATTGAGGCAATATTAGAGGTGTACGTCACCATAACAGGACTTAACTTATCAGCTGGGTCTGCTCCGCCATGCTCACTGCACTGGCCTCTGTTCTCGTCTATGGCAGCTGTGCCGTGTGGAGCCATTTTGTTGCTTGCCGCACCCCAAAACAATTCCAGGGACATTAGATATGTAGAAAATAGCCAAGATCAACTTTTCAGGCTGTATTTAGGAGTAAAAATAAAGATTTAATAGCTCAGATATTGGAGCTTAAGCTGAGAGATGTTACTCGGTCTGCATCACGTGACCTCCGTGTTTTCTTTTTAATTAATCTATTTTTTCCAGTGTCATTATGGGGTATTATGTGTGTGTGTGTGTGTGTGTGTGTGTGTGTGTAGAATTTTGAGGGGAAAATGAACTGAATCTATTTAGGAATGAGGCCGTAATGTAACATAATGTAGAAAGAGTGAAGCTCTGTGAAGAGTTTCCAGATCCACTGTAGAACAAAACACCTGCAGACCTGGACGATCTCGTGCTGATATTTGATATTCAAATAGAAAACAAATCTCATACAAACACATAAAGTTCTGCCGTGTGCTCACGTGATATCAACAGCATTTCTGACGCAGGAGAATTTTTAGTGTTTAGAGTGATTGTTTTTTGTTTTTCTATGTTTTACATTTACAAATGTTCAGAGGTTAAACATGAAATACGGTGTTTTTAATTTAATACAGATCAATAAACTTCATCAGGTGAATTTAAGATACAGAATAGTTTACGACTGTGTTTGATATTGAACTGATGAATCATGGGTAACCTGTAACTACAGGTCCGGTCATGAATGGAACAAAGTGGTGACATCATTTTCCTAACACACAAACAATCATACTGCGCAGGCGTCAGAGAGGATGTTTGTCACGCAGATATCGGCCGTCGTCGAGGTTCTCATCAGCACAAAACTAATTAACTATAATAAATTAAAAGTAAAGAGAAAAATGCAGAAAATTAATAGAAAAAAAACAACAAACCAAAGTGTTCTAACCAACTTATGCTCAGTCATTATTTATGCCACTCAGTCTCTGCCTCATCCCACCAACTGTTGTAACTGGTTTGGATTAAATCAGGCTGAAAATGTGTGTACAGTTGTGATTGGATGGAGAGTAACAATTTGTTGTGAATATTCACCCCAAAGCCGCTCCCTCCATGTTTGGTTTCCCTTTGTAAGGTTTGTTTTGGACACTAATTTTTCTGTTCCGATCAAAGAATAAAAAAAAAATCATTTCAGAAATGATTGAAATTCTAACATATATAATTCAGACATATAGAATGTTTATGCACTATATGGAACAGGAGCAGAGGTGGAAAGTAACGAATTACATTTACTGGTGTTACTGTAATTGAGTATTTTTTGTGTACTTGGGAACATGGGAAACTGCAGCAGTGAATTCTGGGATGGAAAATAAACTGGTGCTGAAATAAAGAAGCTGTGATCTAGGTATAGAGTCGGGAGGGAGGGTGATTTTAAAAGTTTAACATGTTTGAGTTTGATTTTTCGTTATCAGAATATAATATCAAAGAATGACAAAGTTTAGTCTCTCACATCCTGAAGCTTTTCTTTGTGTTATTTAGTTAAAGTCACAACAGCTGTAACCTCCACTTGTGTTGAGTTGTGAGATCTGCAGTAGGATGATGTTTGGTGTTTGTTGGTGATGAAAAGAAGGCTGATGTATAGAATCCACAATTACTGCCGACTTCAGTGCTTATACAGTTTGAAAAAGTATTATGGGATGGTCTGTACTAAAATAACACATTATACATCCCTAAATGTTTTAAATGTTGTATCAACATGTTTTTTCTGTTATTTTTTTTAATTATTTTTTTAAAATTTTTTTTATTTATTTATTTATTTAACAGGGACAATATACATTAATCAACATTTTTGTTTCCACATCAATGTAAATGTACCAGAGTTAGCTATAAAGCTAATTTCCATCTGTAGTCCCTAGGTAGGTTGTTGTTGTAGGGTAGGAAGCAGTGTCAAAAGCTCAGTAAAACATTATACACAGAAAAAGCTATTAAAACACACACATATACAGTGCCTTGCAAAAGTATTCAGCCCCCTTGAACTTTTCAACCTTTTGCCACATTTCAGGCTTTAAACATAAAGATATGAAATTGTAATTTTTTGTGAAGAATCAACAACAAGCGGGACACAATCGTGAAGTGGAACGAAATTTATTGGATATTTTAAACTTTTTTTAGAAATAAAAAACTGAAAAGTGGGGCGTGCAATATTATTCAGCCCCCTTGCGTTAATACTTTGTAGCGCCACCTTTTGCTGCGATTACAGCTGCAAGTCGCTTGGGGTATGTCTCTATCAGTTTTGCACATCGAGAGACAGAAATTTTTGCCCATTCTTCTTTGCAAAACAGTTCGAGCTCAGTGAGGTTGGATGGAGAGCGTTTGTGAACAGCAGTTTTCAGCTCTTTCCACAGATTCTCGATGGGATTCAGGTCTGGACTTTGACTTGGCCATTCTAACACCTGGATACGTTTATTTGTGAACCATTCCATTGTAGATTTTGCTTTATGTTTTGGATCATTGTCTTGTTGGAAGATAAATCACCGTCCCAGTCTCAGGTCTTTTGCAGACTGCAACAGGTTTTCTTCCAGAATGGTCCTGTATTTGGCTCCATCCATCTTCCCATCAATTTTAACCATCTTCCCTGTCCCTGCTGAAGAAAAGCAGGCCCAAACCATGATGCTGCCACCACCATGTTTGACAGTGGGGATGGTGTGTTCAGGGTGATGAGCTGTGTTGCTTTTATGCCAAACATAACGTTTTGCGTTGTGGCCAAAAAGTTCGATTTTGGTTTCATCTGACCAGAGCACCTTCTTCCACATGTTTGGTGTGTCTCCCAGGTGACTTTTTATAGATATCTTTGAGAAATGGCTTTCTTCTTGCCACTCTTCCATAAAGGCCAGATTTGTGCAGTGTACGACTGATTGTTGTCCTATGGACAGATTCTCCCACCTCAGCTGTAGATCTCTGCAGTTCATTCAGAGTGATCATGGGCCTCTTGGCTGCATCTCTGATCAGTCTTCTCCTTGTTTGAGCTGAAAGTTTAGAGGGACGGCCGGGTCTTGGTAGATTTGCAGTGGTCTGATACTCCTTCCATTTCAATATGATCGCTTGCACAGTGCTCCTTGAGATGTTTAAAGCTTGGGAAATCTTTTTGTATCCAAATTCGGCTTTAAACTTCTCCACAACAGTATCTCGGACCTGCCTGGTGTGTTCCTTGGTCTTCATGATGCTCTCTGCGCTTTAAACAGAACTCTGAGACTATCACAGAGCAGGTGCATTTATACGGAGACTTGATTACACACAGGTGGATTCTATTTATCACCATCAGTCATTTAGGTCAACATTGGATCATTCAGAGATCCTCACTGAACTTCTGGAGTGAGTTTGCTGCACTGAAAGTAAAGGGGCTGAATAATATTGCACGCCCCACTTTTCAGGTTTTTATTTCTAAAAAAAGTTTAAAATATCCAATAAATTTCGTTCCACTTCACAATTGTGTCGCACTTGTTATTGATTCTTCACAAAAATTACAATTTCATATCTTTATGTTTAAAGCCTGAAATGTGGCAAAAGGTTGAAAAGTTCAAGGGGGCTGAATACTTTTGCAAGGCACTGTATACACATAAACGTACATACATATAACATCACAAACAGTAGATAGAAATATATGTGATTATCAATGATAACAGGTTTGATTTGCTTTCAGCCATGTCTTCAATTTATATTTAACAGTTTGATAATTTGAATTAAAAACAACTATTGTGAGATATATCCACCTGTCCTGTTTGCATTACACAGGACTCTTAAAAACTCTGTTTACTCTGAGTACATTTTAAATTAGTTACTTTTTACTTGAGTAGACTTTTAGACTAGTAACTTTATTCTTGCTCCTGCTAAAAATTCATTAAAGTAATAGTACTTTTACTTCAGTACAATATTTTTGTACTCTTTCCACCTCTGAAAAAAAGTATATGGACACATCTGACCATGAGCTTGTTGGACGTCCCATTTCAGTCATGCTAAAATTTCCTTCCCTTTTAAATATTTGTCTGATTGTTGTAAGTAAAAAAAATGTCACTTGTTGCTTAGTAGTTAAAGAATTGGATTAGTGATTAGAAGGTCGCTGGTTCAAGCCCCACCACTATTAAGTTGCCACTGCTGGACCTTTGAGCAAGGCCCTTGGGCCTGAGTTTAATGTCTTAAATGTAAATAATGTTCATCTCAGAAGTTTGGACAGAACATAAAATGCTGTTAAAACCGACAGCAGTGATTTTAAATCCAGTTTATTTTGTATTTGACAAAAAGAAGCTCAGATCAGGAAGGCTGTAGAATGTTTAAAAGAGAGAACATGTTAAACTGTGTGTGTGATTTGTGTCAGTCAGATTCTCTTGTATCAGAAATGCTGCTGATACCACGTGAGGACTATTGAATTATTAATGTGGAGGTTCATGTCTGTACAGGAGAGCCGGTACCAAACGTAGCACCACTGTAGGTGGCCTCAGGGGTCGGTGTGCTGATGTGTACTTACTTACTAACTCATTCATTTATTTACAAAAAAACACTTTGGTTCTAACAGGTTTCAGCAGGTTTCTGTTCTTGAACTGTTGTTACTGTCGTGGGAATTTAAAATAACCCTTAAAGATTGTCACAGTCCTGACACCCATGCATTCCCACGGAAGCAAGAAGCCCATGCCAAGGTCAACATATCTCTGGACCTAAGAAACCTTCTAAAAGTCTCTTCTACCTCTGCTAATTGAACTAAGAAAGCAGAAATTTATGAGTTTAATGCAAATAACTAATAAAATATAAAATTTTCATTCACATTACTAAAACTAGACTGATGTAATGGTTACTATGGAAGCACTTCTGTACGTCACTCTGGATAAGGGCGTCTGCTAAATGTAAATGTTGGTGACGTACTTCTGTGATTGGTTGGTGACGTGTACTTCTGTGATTGGTTGGTGACGTGTACTTCTGTGATTGGTTGGTGACGTGTACTTCTGTGATTGGTAGAACTTGGTATAAGAAGAGCTTCTCAGTGTTGGAGTTGTTCAGTTCACTGCTGGGACACTTGGAACAGGAGCTTCAACATGAACCAGAAGAACAGAAGAGACAACACTCAATACACCGTCGTACGAGAGGGTCCCATCAACCTCAGAACGGCTGGGAATCCACGAGAATCTGGGTAAGGAACTCTTCTGCTTTCTTCCCCCGAGAGCGTGTAAATTTCCTTTTACTTTCCTTTAACTAAATGCTGCTGATACCACGTGAGGACACGGCAGAGCTTTGTGTGTTTGAACTATTAATGTGGAGGTTCATGTCTGTACAGGAGAGCCGGTACCAAACGTAGCACCTCTGTAGGTGGCCTCAGGGGTCGGTGTGCTGATGTGTACTTACTTACTAACTCATTCATTTCTTTACAAGAAAGCACTTTGGTTCTAACAGGTTTCAGCAGGTTTCTGTTCTTCAACTGCTGTTTACTAAAACTAGACTGATGTCATGTTTACTTTGGAAGCTCTTGTGTACGTCACTCTAAATAAGGGCGTCTGCTAAATGTAAATGTTGGTGATGTGTACTGCTGTGATTGGTTGGTGACGTGTACTGCTGTGATTGGTTGGTGATGTGTACTGCTGTGATTGGTTGGTGATGTGTACTGCTGTGATTGGTTGGTGACGTGTACTGCTGTGATTGGTTGGTGACGTGTACTGCTGTGATTGGTTGGTGACGTGTACTGCTGTGATTGGTTGGTGACGTGTATTGCTGTGATTGGTTGGTGACGTGTATTGCTGTGATTGGTTGGTGACGTGTACTGCTGGAGGCGTGATATCTATGGTATAAGAGGAGCTTCTCAGTGTTGGAGTTGTTCACTCTGAACATCTCAGCTTGCCGTCCTCGGCTGCTGACATGAATCCACTCAGAACATCTCAGCCTGCCGTCCTCGGCTGCTGACATGAAGCCACACTGAACATCTCAGCCTGCCGTCCTCGGCTGCTGACATGAAGCCACTCTGAACATCTCAGCCTGCCGTCCTCAGCTGCTGACATGAAGCCACTCTGAACATCTCAGCCTGCCGTCCTCGGCTGCTGACATGAAGCCACTCTGAACATCTCAGCCTGCCGTCCTCGCTGCTGACATGAAGCCACTCTGAACATCTCAGCCTGCCGTCCTCGGCTGCTGACATGAAGCCACTCTGAACATCTCAGCCTGCCGTCCTTGCTGCTGACATAAAGCCACTCTGAACATCTCAGCTTGCCGTCCTCGGCTGATCACATAAAGCCACACTGAACATCTCAGCTTGCCGTCCTCGGCTGCTGACATGAAGCCACACTGAACATCTCAGCTTGCCGTCCTCGGCTGCTGACATGAAGCCACACTGAACATCTCAGCTTGCCGTCCTCGGCTGCTGACATGAAGCCACACTGAACATCTCAGCTTGCCGTCCTCGGCTGCTGACATGAAGCCACTCTGAACATCTCAGCTTGCGGTCCTTGGCTGATGACATGAAGCCACACTGAACATCTTAGCTTGTCGTCCTTGGCTGATGACATGAAGCCACACTGAACATCTCAGCTTGTCGTCCTCGGCTGCTGACATGAAACCACTCTGAACATCTTAGCTTGTCATCCTCGGCTGATGACATGAAGCCACACTGAACATCTCAGCTTGTCGTCCTCGGTTGCTGACATGAAGCCACACTGAACATCTAAGTCTACCGTCCTCGCCTGCTGATATGAAGCCACACTGAACATCTCAGCCTGCCGTCCTCGGCTGCTGACATGAAGCCACACTGAACATCTCAGATTGTCGTCCTCGCCTGCTGACATGAAGCCACACTGAACATCTCAGCTTGTCGTCCTCGGCTGCTGACATGAAGCCACACTGAACATCTCAGATTGTCGTCTTTGGCTGCTGACATGAAGCCACACTGAACATTTCATCCTGCCGTCCTCGGCTGCTGACATGAAGCCACACTGAACATCTCAGCTTGTCGTCCTCGGCTGCTGACATTAAGCCACACTGAACATCTCAGATTGTCGTCCTCGGCTGCTGACATGAAGCCACACTGAACATTTCATCCTGCCGTCCTCGGCTGCTGACATGAAGCCACACTGAACATCTCAGCTTGTCGTCCTCGGCTGCTGACATGAAGCCACACTGAACATCTCAGCTTGTCGTCCTCGGCTGCTGACATGAAGCCACACTGAACATCTCAGATTGTCGTCCTTGGCTGCTGACATGAAGCCACACTGAACATCTCAGCTTGTCGTCCTCGGCTGCTGACATTAAGCCACACTGAACATCTCAGATTGTCGTCCTTGGCTGCTGACATGAAGCCACACTGAACATTTCATCCTGCCGTCCTCGGCTGCTGACATGAAGCCACACTGAACATCTCAGCTTGTCGTCCTCGGCTGCTGACATGAAGCCACACTGAACATCTCAGCTTGTCGTCCTCGCCTGCTGACATGAAGCCACACTGAACATCTCAACTTGTCGTCCTCGGCTGCTGTCATGAAGCCACTCTGAATATCTCAGCTTGCGACCCTTGGCTGATGACATGAAGCCACACTGAACATCTCAGCTTGCCGTCCTCGGCTGCTGACATGAAGCCACACTGAACATCTCAGCTTGTCGTCCTCGGCTGCTGACATGAAGCCACACTGAACATCTCAGCTTGTCGTCCTCGGCTGCTGACATGAAGCCACACTGAACATCTCAGCTTGCCGTCCTCGGCTGCTGACATGAAGCCACACTGAACATCTCAGCTTGTCGTCCTCGGCTGCTGACATGAAGCCACTCTGAACATCTCAGCTTGCCGTCCACGGCTGATCACATGAAGCCACTCTGAACATCTCAGCTTGTCGTCCTCGGTTGCTGACATGAAGCCACACTGAACATCTCAGTCTACCGTCCTCGCCTGCTGATATGAAGCCACACTGAACATCTCAGCCTGCCGTCCTCGGCTGCTGACATGAAGCCACACTGAACATCTCAGATTGTCGTCCTCGCCTGCTGACATGAAGCCACACTGAACATCTCAGCTTGTCGTCCTCGGCTGCTGACATGAAGCCACACTGAACATCTCAGATTGTCGTCCTTGGCTGCTGACATGAAGCCACACTGAACATTTCATCCTGCCGTCCTCGGCTGCTGACATGAAGCCACACTGAACATCTCAGCTTGTCGTCCTCGGCTGCTGACATTAAGCCACACTGAACATCTCAGATTGTCGTCCTCGGCTGCTGACATGAAGCCACACTGAACATTTCATCCTGCCGTCCTCGGCTGCTGACATGAAGCCACACTGAACATCTCAGCTTGTCGTCCTCGGCTGCTGACATTAAGCCACACTGAACATCTCAGCTTGTCGTCCTCGCCTGCTGACATGAAGCAACACTGAACATCTCAACTTGTCGTCCTCGGCTGCTGTCATGAAGCCACTCTGAATATCTCAGCTTGCGGCCCTTGGCTGATGACATGAAGCCACACTGAACATCTCAGCTTGTCGTCCTCGGCTGCTGACATGAAGCCACACTGAACATCTCAGCTTGCCGTCCTCGGCTGCTGACATGAAGCCACACTGAACATCTCAGCTTGTCGTCCTCGGCTGCTGACATGAAGCCACTCTGAACATCTCAGCTTGCCGTCCACGGCTGATCACATGAAGCCACTCTGAACATCTCAGCTTGCCGTCCTCGACTGATGACATGAAGCCACACTGAACATCTCAGCTTGTCGTCCTCGGCTGATTACATGAAGCCACTCTGAATTTCTCAGCTTGCCCTCCTCGACTGATGACATGAAGCCACACTGAACATCTCAGCTTGTCATCCTCGGCTGATTACATGAAGCCACTCTGAACATCTCAGCTCGTCGTCCTCGGCTGATCACATGAAGCCACTCTGAACATCTCAGCTTGCGGTCCTTGGCTGATGACATGAAGCCACACTGAACATCTCAGCTTGTCGTCCTCGGTTGCTGACATGAAGCCACACTGAACATTTCAGCCTGCCGTCCTCGCCTGCTGACATGAAGCCACACTGAACATCTTAGCTTGTCGTCCTCGGCTGCTGACATGAAGCCACTCTGAACATCTCAGCTTGCGGTCCTTGGCTGATGACATGAAGCCACACTGAACATCTCAGCTTGTCGTCCTCGGTTGCTGACATGAAGCCACACTGAACATTTCAGCCTGCCGTCCTCGCCTGCTGACATGAAGCCACACTGAACATCTCAGCCTGCCGTCCTTGGCTGCTGACATGAAGCCACACTGAACATCTTAGCTTGTCGTTCTCGGCTGCTGACATGAAGCCACACTGAACATCTCAGCTTGTCGTCCTCGGCTGATGACATGAAGCCACTCTGAACATCTCAGCTTGCCGTCCACGGCTGCTGACATGAAGCCATTCTGAACATCTCAGCTTGACGTCCTTGACTGATGACATGAAGCCACACTGAACATCTCAGCTTGTCGTCCTCGGCTGCTGACATGAAGCCACACTGAACATCTCAGCTTGCCGTCCACGGCTGCTGACATGAAGCCACACTGAACATCTCAGCTTGTCGTCCTCGGCTGATGACATGAAGCCACTCTGAACATCTCAGCTTGCCGTCCACGGCTGATCACATGAAGCCCCTCTGAACATCTCAGCTTGCCGTCCTCGACTGATGACATGAAGCTACACTGAACATCTCAGCTTGTCGTCATCGGCTGATCACATGAAGCCACTCTGAACATCTCAGCTTGCCGTCCTTGGCTGCTGACATGAAGCCACACTGAACATCTCAGCTTGCGGTCCTTGGCTGATGACATGAAGCCACACTGAACATCTCAGCTTGTCGTCCTCGGCTGCTGACATAAAGCCACACTGAACATCTCAGCTTGCGGTCCTTGGCTGATGACATGAAGCCACACTGAACATCTCAGCTTGTCGTCCTCGGCTGCTGACATGAAGCCACACTGAACATCTTAGCTTGCCGTCCACGGCTGCTGACATGAAGCCACACTGAACATCTCAGCTTGTCGTCCTTGGCTGATGACATGAAGCCACTCTGAACATCTCAGCTTGCCGTCCACGGCTGATCACATGAAGCCACTCTGAACATCTCAGCTTGCCGTCCTCACCTGATGACATGAAGCCACTCTGAATTTCTCAGCTTGCCGTCCTCGACTGATGACATGAAGCCACACTGAACATCTCAGCTTGCCGTTTTCGGCTGATTACATGAAGCCACTCTGAACATCTCAGCTCGTCGTCCTCGGCTGATGACATGAAGCCACTCTGAACATCTCAGCTCATCGTCCTCTTACTTACTGACACTCACACTTACTTACTTAAACTAGATTGATGAGATGTTTACTATGAAAGCTCTTCTGTACATCACTCTGGATAAGGGCATTTGCTAATTGTCACAAATGTAATTGTTGGTGACATGGGGGCGTGACCTACGAAAATCTAGTAGATAAAAGCCCATAAGAAGAAGATTTTTTCACATTGTTGGAGTTGTTTGCTTCATCATTTGAACACAAGAGGATCTTTAACATGAACCAGGAGAACAGAGGAAACAACACTCAATACACCTTCACACGAGGGGGTATGATCGACTCCAGAGCGGTGGCAAATTTTGCGCTGATGGTCATCATGATCCTCCGTCTGATTCGTGAGGTTATGGTGGAGAGTCTCTACGTCATACACGAGGGTTCCATCGACTTCAGAACGGCTGGAAAAGTTTTACTGATTATGAGCAAGATGTTCCTCATGATCCACGAGATCCTGGGTGTGAGCCTCTATGTTGTCTTCCCCCGAGAGCATGTACATTTCCTTCTACTAATCAGCAGGATTGTCATGATGGTCTACGAGAATCTGGGTGAGGACCTCCATGCTTTCTTCCACCGAGAAGGTCCCTTCAACCTCAGAGCAGCTGGAAATGTCCTTCTACTAATCTGCAGGATCATCATCATGGTCTACGAGAATCTGGGTGAGGACCTCCATGCTTTCTTCCACCGAGAAGGTCCTTTTAACCTCAGAGCAGCTGGAAGTTTCCTTCTACTAATCTGCAGGATCATCATCACGATCCAGGAGAACCAGGGAGGAAGCCTCCATGAGTTCCTACTAGGACAGAGACACTTCGACTTCACAGTCTTTGGAAATGTGCTGCATGTTATAGACAGCATCATGATGATGTTGTCATGAAGTGGTGCCGTCCTGCCCAGGACAGATCTTCTCTGTCGGGAGAACAAGTGCATTGTGTGGGAGGGCGCTGACCCAATAACCCTTGAGACCCTTTTTATTATTTGTGTAGTGTGTGTGTGTGTGTGCCATACTGAAATGTCGCTGTTTGATGGCACTCTGAACATCTCAGCTTGTCGTCCTCGGCTGATGACATGAAGCCAACGCGTGGGTCAGTGCTGCTTGGCTGAAGTTGTGCTCCACTACCAGGGTGTTCTGTATCACAAGTGTCATTTATGTTGTTCATGATTTGTTGGTTAGTGTTGTCATAAATGTATGTTCACTTTAATAAACTTTCTTCTTCAAAATAAAACGTTGTCGTTTTTTACTTGGTAGATACGCAGGTTACAGTTTGTGTCCTCTGTTGAGCAGCAAAAGGTTCATGTAGGAGACGGGTTCTCGTGTGACGAGTTGGTAAGAGATGGGTTCTCCCTCTTCCAACCCTCCCCGGGCACATGTGGAGGCTCCCCTAGGTGGGCGGCCCTTTTCTGGTGCGAGTCCAAAATCCGCCCTGGGGTCACCACCTCAGCCGCAGGGCAGCCTCTCTCTCTGGGCAGGGGCCGGCGTATAACCTGTGTGATTATACTCAGTGTCTTCTACCCAAATGAATATAAGTCCGAAATCCACCCCGACCCCGACAGCGACCGACCCCGCAGCAGGCCTTTCTGCTCGGGCAGGCCGAGAGCCTTACCCCCCTCGCTGTGGTCGTCTTGCGGGCGACGAGTCACGGAAGGGGTGTGCTCGGGATAGTAGGAGGCTGAGAAACGAGAGCAGCTACGAACCAAGAGACAAAGAGCCTGACAGATCGGAACACAAGACCCGCCTGGGGAAGGCACCTGCCCGGCCTGGGCAGCAACATCTCAGCTCGTCGTCCTCGGCTGATGACATAAAGCCACACTGAACATCTCAGCTCGTCGTCCTCGGCTGATGACATGAAGCCACTCTGAACATCTCAGCTTGTTGTCTTAGGCTGCTGACATGAAGCCAAACTGAACCTCTCCGCTCGTCGTTCTCGGCTGATCACATGAAGCCACTCTGAACATCTCAGCTCGTCGTCCTCGGCTGATGACATGAAGCCACTCTGAACATCTCAGCTGGCCGTCCTCGGCTGCTGACATGAAGCCACACTGAACATCTCAGCTTGCGGTCCTCGGCTGATGACATGAAGCCACACTGAACATCTCAGCTTGCGGTCCTCGGCTGCTAACATGAAGCCACACTGAACATCTCAGCTTGTCGTCCTCGGCTGCTGACATGAAGCCACACTGAACATCTCAGATTGTCGTCCTCGGCTGCTGACATGAAGCCACTCTGAACATCTCAGCTTGCCGTCCTCGGCTGCTGACATGAAGCCACTCAGAACATCTCAGCTTGTCGTCCTCGACTGCTGACATGAAGCCACACTGAACATCTCAGCTTGCGGTCCTTGGCTGATGACATGAAGCCACACTGAACATCTCAGCTTGCGGTCCTTGGCTGATGACATGAAGCCACACTGAACATCTCAGCTTGCGGTCCTCGGCTGATGACATGAAGCCACACTGAACATCTCAGCTTGCGGTCCTCGGCTGCTGACATGAAGCCACTCTGAACATCTCAGCTTGTCGTCTTTGGCTGCTGACATGGTCACACTGAACATCTCAGCTTGCGGTCCTTGACTGATGACATGAAGCCACACTGAACATCTCAACTTGCGGTCCTTGGCTGCTGACATGAAGCCACACTGAACATCTCAGCTTGCCGTCCTTGGCTAATGACATGAAGCCACACTGAACATCTCAGCCTGTCGTCCTCGGCTGATTACATGAAGCCACTCTGAAAATCTCAGGATGCCGCCCTTGGCTGCTGACATGAAGCCACACTGAACATCTCAGGATGCCGTCCTTGGCTGCTGACATGAAGCCACACTGAACATCTCAGGATGCCGTCCTTGGCTGCTGACATAAAGTCACTCTGAACATCTCAGCTTGCGGTCCTTGGCTGATGACATGAAGCCACTCTGAACATCTCAGCTTGTCGTCCTCGGCTGCTGACATGAAGCCACTCTGAAAATCTCAGCTTGTCGTTCTCGACTGATGACATGAAGCCACACTGAACATCTTAGCTTGCCGTCCTCGGCTGATGACATGAAGCCACTCTGAACATCTAAGCTTGTCGTCCTCGGCTGCTGACATGAAGTCACACTAAACATCTCAGCTTGTCGTCCTCGCCTGCTGACATGAAGCCACACTAAACATCTCAGCTTGTCGTCCTCGCCTGCTGACATGAAGCCACTCTGAAAATCTCAGCTTGTCGTTCTTGACTGATGACATGAAGCCACACTGAACATCTCAGCCTGCCGTCTTCGGCTGCTGACATAAAGCCACACTGAACATCTCAGCTTGCCGTCCTCGGCTGCTGACATGAAGCCACACTAAACATCTCAGCTTGTCATCCTCGCCTGCTGACATGAAGCCACACTGAACATCTCAGCTTGTCGTCCTCGACTGCTGACATGAAGCCACTCTGAACATCTCAGCTTGTCGTCCTCGGCTGATGACATGAAGCCACTCTGAACATCTCAGCTTGTTGTCCTCACCTGCTGACATGAAGAAACACTGAACATCTCAGCTTGTCGTCCTCGGCTGCTGACATGAAGCCACACTGAACATCTCAGCTTGTCGTCCTCGGCTGCTGACATGAAGCCACTCTGAACATCTCAGCTTGCGGTCCTCGGCTGATGACATGAAGCCACACTGAACATCTGAGCTTGTCGTCCTCGGCTGCTGACATGAAGCCACACTGAACATCTCTGCTTGCCGTCTTTGGCTGCTGACATGGTCACACTGAACATCTCAGCTTGCGGTCCTTGACTGATGACATGAAGCCACACTGAACATCTCAACTTGCGGTCCTTGGCTGCTGACATGAAGCCACACTGAACATCTCAGCTTGCCGTCCTTGGCTAATGACATGAAGCCACACTGAACATCTCAGCCTGTCGTCCTCGGCTGATTACATGAAGCCACTCTGAAAATCTCAGGATGCCGCCCTTGGCTGCTGACATGAAGCCACACTGAACATCTCAGGATGCCGTCCTTGGCTGCTGACATGAAGCCACACTGAACATCTCAGGATGCCGTCCTTGGCTGCTGACATAAAGTCACTCTGAACATCTCAGCTTGCGGTCCTTGGCTGATGACATGAAGCCACTCTGAACATCTCAGCTTGTCGTCCTCGGCTGCTGACATGAAGCCACTCTGAAAATCTCAGCTTGTCGTTCTCGACTGATGACATGAAGCCACACTGAACATCTTAGCTTGCCGTCCTCGGCTGATGACATGAAGCCACTCTGAACATCTAAGCTTGTCGTCCTCGGCTGCTGACATGAAGTCACACTAAACATCTCAGCTTGTCGTCCTCGCCTGCTGACATGAAGCCACACTAAACATCTCAGCTTGTCGTCCTCGCCTGCTGACATGAAGCCACTCTGAAAATCTCAGCTTGTCGTTCTTGACTGATGACATGAAGCCACACTGAACATCTCAGCCTGCCGTCTTCGGCTGCTGACATAAAGCCACACTGAACATCTCAGCTTGCCGTCCTCGGCTGCTGACATGAAGCCACACTAAACATCTCAGCTTGTCATCCTCGCCTGCTGACATGAAGCCACACTGAACATCTCAGCTTGTCGTCCTCGACTGCTGACATGAAGCCACTCTGAACATCTCAGCTTGTCGTCCTCGGCTGATGACATGAAGCCACTCTGAACATCTCAGCTTGTTGTCCTCACCTGCTGACATGAAGAAACACTGAACATCTCAGCTTGTCGTCCTCGGCTGCTGACATGAAGCCACACTGAACATCTCAGCTTGTCGTCCTCGGCTGCTGACATGAAGCCACTCTGAACATCTCAGCTTGCGGTCCTCGGCTGATGACATGAAGCCACACTGAACATCTGAGCTTGTCGTCCTCGGCTGCTGACATGAAGCCACACTGAACATCTCTGCTTGCCGTCCTCGGCTGCTGACATGAAGCCACACTGAACATCTCAGCTTGTCGTCCTCGGCTGCTGACATGAATCCACACTGAACATCTCAGCTTGCCATCCTCGGCTGATTACATGAAGCCACACTGAACATCTCAGCTTGCCGTCCTCGCCTGCTGACATGAAGCCACACTGAACATCTCAGCTTGCCGTCCTCGGTTGCTGACATGAAACCACACTGAACATCTCAGCCTGCCGTCCTCGGCTGATCACATGAAGCCACTCTGAACATCTCAGCTTGCCGTCCTCGGCTGATTACATGAAGCCACTCTGACCATCTCAGCTCGTCGTCCTCGGCTGATCACATGAAGCCACTCTGAACATCTCAGCTCGTCGTCCTCGGCTGATCACATGAAGCCACTCTGAACATCTCAGCTTGTCGTCCTCGACCGATGGCATGAAGCCACTCTGAACAACTCAGGTGGTCGTCCTCGGCTGATGACATGAAGCCACACTGAACATCTCAGCTTGTCCTCCTTCGAACGATGACACGAAGCCACTTAACATCTCAGCTTGTCGTCCTCGACCGATGGCATGAAGCCACTCTGAACATCTCAGCTCGTCGTCCTCGGCTGATGACATGAAGCCACTCTGAACATCTCAGCTCATCGTCCTCTTACTTACTAACACTCACACTTACTTACTTAAACTAGATTGATGAGATGTTTACTATGAAAGCTCTTCTGTACATCACTATGGATAAGGGCATTTGCTAATTGTCACAAATGTAATTGTTGGTGACATGGGGGCGTGACCTACGAAAATCTAGTAGATAAAAGCCCATAAGAAGAAGATTTTTTCACATTGTTGGAGTTGTTTGCTTCATCATTTGAACACAAGAGGATCTTTAACATGAACCAGGAGAACAGAGGAAACAACACTCAATACAACTTTCTACGAGGGGGTATGATCGACCTCAGAGCGGTGGCAAATTTTGCGCTGATGGTCATCATGATCCTCCGTCTGATTCGTGAGGTTATGGTGGAGAGTCTCTACGTCATACACGAGGTTTCCATCGACTTCAGAACGGCTGGAAAAGTTTTACTGATTATGAGCAAGATGTTCCTCATGATCCACGAGATCCTGGGTGTGAGCCTCTATGCTTTCTTCCCCCGAGAGCATGTACATTTCCTTCTACTAATCAGCAGGATTGTCATGATGGTCTACGAGAATCTGGGTGAGGACCTCCATGCTTTCTTCCACCGAGAAGGTCCCTTCAACCTCAGAGCAGCTGGAAATGTCCTTCTACTAATCTGCAGGATCGTCATCATGGTCCACGAGAATCTGGGTGAGGACCTCCATGCTTTCTTCCACCGAGAAGGTCCCTTCAACCTCAGAGCAGCTGGAAGTTTCCTTCTACTAATCAGCAGGATTGTCATGATGGTCTACGAGAATCTGGGTGAGGACCTCCATGCTTTCTTCCACCGAGAGGGTCCCTTTAACCTCAGAGCAGCTGGAAGTTTCCTTCTACTAATCTGCAGGATCATCATCATGGTCCACGAGAATCTGGGTGAGGACCTCCATGCTTTCTTCCACCGAGAAGGTCCCTTCAACCTCAGAGCAGCTGGAAGTTTCCTTCTACTAATCTGCAGGATCGTCATCATGGTCTACGAGAATCTGGGTAAGGACCTCCATGCTTTCCTCCACCGAGAGGGTCCCTTCAACCTCAGAGCAGCTGGAAGTTTCCTTCTACTAATCTGCAGGATCGTCATCATGGTCTACGAGAATCTGGGTGAGGACCTCCATGCTTTCTTCCACCGAGAGGGTCCCTTCAACCTCAGAGCAGCTGGAAGTTTCCTTCTACTAATCTGCAAGATCGTCATCATGGTCTACGAGAATCTGGGTGAGGACCTCCATGCTTTCCTCCACCAAGAGGGTCCCTTTAACCTCAGAGCAGCTGGAAGTTTCCTTCTACTAATCTGCAGGATCATCATCACGATCCAGGAGAACCAGGGAGGAAGCCTCCATGAGTTCCTACTAGGACAGAGACACTTCGACTTCACCGTCCTTGGAAATGTGCTGCATGTTATAGACAGCATCATGATGATGTTGTCATGAAGTGGTGCCGTCCTGCCCGGCCCAGATCTTTTCTGTCGAGAGAATGAGGGCATTGTGTGGAAGGGCGCCGACCCAACAACCTTCGAGACCAACAATAATTTTTTTTTAAATTATTTGTGTAGTGTGTGTGTGTGTGTGTGCCATACTGAAATGTCGCTGTTTGATGGCACTCTGAACATCTCAGCTTGTCGTCCTCAGCTGTCCTGGCTGACATGAAGCCAACGCGCAGGTCAGTGCTGCTTGGCTGAAGTTGGGCTCCACTACCAGGGTGTTCTGTATCACAAGTGTCATTTATGTTGTTCATGATTTGTTGCTTAGTGTTGTCATAGATATATGTTCACTTTAATAAACTTTCTTCTTCAAAATAAAACGTTGTCGTCTTTTATTTGGTAGATACGACTGCAGGTTACAGTTTGTGTCCTCTGTTGAGCAGCAAAAGGTTCATGTAGGAGACGGGTTCTCGTGTGATGGGTTGGTAGGAGACGTGTGATGGGTGGGTAGAAGACGGGTTCTCGTGTGATGGTTTGGTAGGAGACGTGTTCGAGAAGATACGTGAAGCACGCCTCCGATGGTACAGCCACGTACTCCGATGGTACGGCCACTTACATGATCTTCTGAGTGTTCATGGTCCACAGCCTGGTAGCAGTCTGAGAGTGGAGATCTGGGAACAGCAGCTTATGAACCATCATGTAGAAGCTGTTTAAAAATGCTGCTGTAAGGGAGAAACTTATGTGGGTGGACGCCTGTAGAACAGGGTGGTGGTGTTTTCATTTCAGCACTACAGAGAACTCATGAGCGGTGATACCTGAGAGACGTTTGCTGATCCTGGCTCCTTGATTTAGGACATTAATCCACCTCTCCAGGATGATTATTCTCTGAAGATGCAGTAATGCGTTTGATTTGAAATCCTCCTTTACTGCAGCTTTTACTCCTCACACTGATTCACTTCACACTGGGACGTGGTAAAGACCGAGCCACTGCAGAGTTACCCTCAGTTTACCCAACTTCCTCTATTATTATTATTTACATTATTCTTATCATTCATATAAAGTGTGTGTGTGCATTAATAATAACTGTGTGTGTGTGTGACAGGTTGAAGATGGTTTCTGAAGGCAGGAGGATGAAGAAGCTGACAGGTAGGTTTTCATTATAAACTTGTTTTATTTTGTATTAGAACTTAAACGGACCTACAGTCGACCCTGGTGGTGGCACTCTCTCTCTCTCTGAGGTGAGATGCGGTTCAACTCCGTACAGGGTCTGAAGGTCTGATATTAATATCACAGCTTATATGTAAAGCTACAGTGTGTGTGTGTGTGTGTGTGTGTGTGTGTGTGTGTGCGCATATATGTGTGTGTGTGTGTGTGTGTATGTGTGTATATGTGTGTATGTGTGTGTGTATGTGTGTGTGTGTGTGTATGTGTGTGTGTATGTGTGTGTGTATGTGTGTGTGTATGTGTGTGTGTGTGTGTGTGTGTGTGTGTGTGTGTATGTGTGTGTGTATGTGTGTGTGTGGGTGTATGTGTGTGTGTGTGTGTGTGTGTGAATATCAGATCAGGACGGCTGTACAATGTTTAAAAAAGAGAACGTAATAATGTGGAGATGATGTCTAAACAGGAGAGCAGGTACCAAACGTAGAACCACTGTAGGTGGCTTCAGAGGTTGGTGTGCTGGAAGCTGATTTACGAAAATCTAGAAGCTAAAGCTCTGGTAGAAGAAGAGCAGTTCACTTCATCGTTGGAACACTTGAAACAGGATCTTCAACATGAACCAAGAGAACACAGGAGACAACACTTAATACACCTTCCCACGAGGGGGTATGGTTTTGTGCTGATGAAGGTCATCAGGATCCTCCCTCTGATTTGTGAGGTTATGGTGGAGAGTCTCTACGTCATACACGAGGGTTCCATCGACCTCAGAACGGCTGGAATAGTTTTAATAATTATGAGCAAGATGATCCTCATAATTCATGAGATCCTGGGTGAGAGCCTCTATGCTTTCTTCCCCCGAGAGCATGTACATTTCCTTCTACTAATCTGCAGGATCGTCATCATCATCCAGAAGAACCAGGGAGGAAGCCTCCATGACTTCCTACTAGGACAGAGACCCTTCGACTTCACAGTCTTTGAAAATGTGCTGAATATTATAGACAGCATCGTGATGATGATGTCATGAAGTGGTGACGTCCAGCCCGGTACAGATCTTCTCTTTCTCTGTCGGGAGAACAAGGGCATTGTGAGAGGACCTCCAGCTCCAGCAGACCTCCAACTCCACTCACAAGACCCCCAGTCACCTTCCAGAGAAGCCCCAGCCATCCTCTACTCACCTGGAGAACCCTACCAAGAAGAATTGCCCCCTGCCAACAACCCTGTCTCACCAGACCTCCAGCCTTAAACAGCTGACCTCCAGGGGAGCCACAGCCATCCTCTACACTCCCAAAGAAGATTTGTTTTCTTTCAATGGGGTCCCTTTCACCAGCTACCAAACAAAGTTCCAGGTGTGCCTTAGCCATACTCTACCCACCCAAGGAGGATTGGCTTAATGTCAAATACCCCTCTCACCGGACCTCCAGCTGACCACCAGCTGACCGCCAAGGGAATCCAAGCCACCCTCTACCCACCCAATGAGGACTTGCCCAATGCCAAAAGTCCAATTCTCAGGACCTCCAGCTGATTTCCAGGGGAGTCCAAGCAATTTTCTACCCACCCAAAGAGGACTTGCCCAATGCCAAAACCACAATCACCGGACCCTCAGTTGACCCGCAGCTGACCTTCAGGGAATCCCCAGCCTGAAGGAACATTATTTCTTTCAAAGAGGTCCCTTTCACCAACTGTTTCCCAAAACCTTGGTCCTGGAGGAACATTATTTCTTTCAAAGAGGTCCCTTTCACCAGCTGTGTCCCAATACCTTGGTCCTGGTGGAACAAAGAGGTCCCTCTCAGAAGCTGTGTCCCAATACCTTGGTCCTGGTGGAACAAAGAGGTCCCTCTCAGAAGCTGTGTCCCAATACCTTGGTCCTGGTGGAACAAAGAGGTCCCTTTCACCAGCTGTGTCCCAATACCTTGGTCCTGGTGGAACAAAGAGGTCCCTCTCAGAAGCTGTGTCCCAATACCTTGGTCCTGGTGGAACAAAGAGGTCCCTTTCACCAGCTGTGTCCCAATACCTTGGTCCTGGTGGAACAAAGAGGTCCCTTTCAGAAGCTGTGTCCCAATACCTTGGTCCTGGTGGAACAAAGAGGTCCCTTTCACCAGCTGTGTCCCAATACCTTGGTACTGGTGGAACAAAGAGGTCCCTTTCAGAAGCTGTGTCCCAATACCTTGGTCCTGGTGGAACAAAGAGGTCCCTTTCAGAAGCTGTGTCCCAATACCTTGGTCCTGGTGAAAGAAAGAGGTCCCTTTCAGAAGCTGTGTCCCAATACCTTGGTCCTGGTGGAACAAAGAGGTCCCTTTCAGAAGCTGTGTCCCAAGACCTTGGTCCTGGAGGAACAAAGAGGTCCCTCTCAGAAGCTGTGTCCCAATACCTTGGTCCTGGTGGAACAAAGAGGTCCCTTTCACAAGCTGTGTCCCAATACCTTGAACCTGAAGAAACATTATTTCTTTCAAAGAGGTCCCTTTCAGAAGCTGTGTCCCAATACCTTGGTCCTGGTGGAACAAAGAGGTCCCTTTCAGAAGCTGTGTCCCAATACCTTGGTCCTGGTGAAAGAAAGAGGTCCCTTTCACAAGCTGTGTCCCAATACCGTGGTTTTGGTGGAACATCGTTTCTTTCAACATCTTGTGTAGAGCTGAAATGATAAGATAAGATAGATAAGATAAGATAAGACTTTATTGATCCCGAAGGAAATTGCAGTGTCACAGTACTATACAAATTACACAATTACAGTTACAATTTACAAATTACAGTACAAGTTACACAAGGGAAGACAAAAACAACACAATTAAATATAAAAGGGCATAAGCAAAAAGACAGGACATTATCATAAGCAGCCGCATACATATTATTGCACTAAGAGAAAAATATATTATTTTACAAAAGTACTGTATATTGCACTAAGATAGATAAGATATTGCACTGCAAAAGAAAATCAACACTGTTCAGGTGGCAGGAGATCCGTAGTGTTCCTGGAATGGGGAGAATCATTGTAGAGTCTTACTGCAGTGGGAAGAAAAGATCTCACACGGCGCTCTTTATTACAGCGCAGCTGTATCAGTCCACCACTGACTGTGCTCCTCTGTTTCTCCACTGTAGTGTGCAGCGGGTGTGATGTATTGTCCATAATAGAAAGCAGCTTATTGAGTGACTGCCTTCTTAATTAGTTTGTTTATTTTGTTTTTTGCACTTTTGTTAATGCTGTTGCCCCAGCACACAACAGCATAGAATAAGGCACTAGCAACAACAGACTGGTAGAACGTCTATAGGAGTTTAGTGCACACTCCAAAGGACCTCAGTTTCCTCAGAAAGTACAAACGACTCTGTCCTTTCTTGAACACTGCACAGGTATTAAAACTCCAGTCCAGTTTGTTGTCCAAGTGCACACCCAGGTACTTGTAAGTGTCAACCACCTCCACTTCCGCTCCATTGATAGTGACTGGTGCCAGGGGAGGTCTGAGTTTCCTGAAGTCCACCACCATCTCCTTTGTCTTACTGATGTTGAGCTGCAGTTTGTTCAGTGTAATAATAATAAAGTGTAATAAATTGTACTAAAGTGTAATAATAATAAAGCTTCTCTTGATTCTTGACTCGACTCTCTTGTGTGTGTGTTTGTGTGTGTGTGTGTGTGTGTGTGTGTGTGTGTGTGTCTGGGTGTCGGCACATCAGCATGACTGGCACTTGAAGCATTTGTAAAAGGGCCCCGCCCCAAAACTCTGCTGCTTCATGATGTTCACACAGGTGCTGGTGGAGAAAGAAGCAGGTGGAGACCATTCTCTCACCCTGTCCTCCTGCTCTATGTTTAGCTCTCTGGAGGTCTGGTGAGGGGGGGGGGCACTTGGATGAGGGATCCAACATACCTTGAGAGCACCAGCCATCCTCTACCCACACAAGGCACCATGGTCCATACCAAAGGGCCCCTCTCACCAGAAACCCAGCCAAGTTCCAGGAGAGCCTCAGCCAGTGTCTACCTTACCAAAGAGAACTGGCCCAATGCCAAAAATCCCACTCACCGGACCCCCAGCTGACCACCAGCTGACGCCCAGTTTACCCCCGGCTGACCGCCAAGGGAGTTCAAGCCATCCCTTTACCCGCCCAGGAAGGATTGGCCCAATGCCAAAAATCACACTCACCAGACCCCCAGCTGACCACCAGCTGACACCCAGGGGAGCCCCAGCCATCCTTTACCCACTTGAGGATCATCCCAAAGTTGAAGGTGACAGCAAACCATAGACCATGGCCCTCGGAGGGGTTGGTGGAATACCGGCAGAACTTCATGTTTGAACTATTAATGTGGAGGAAGGTTCATATCTGTACAGGAGAGCAAGTACCAAACGTAGAACCACTGAAGGTGGCTTCAGAAGTTGGTGTGCTAGAAGCTGATTTACGAAAATCTAGAAGCTAAAGCTCTGGTAGAAGAAGAGCAGTTCACTTCATCGTTGGAACACTTGGAGCAGGATCTTCAACATGAACCAGGAGAAGAGAGGAGACAACACTCAATACACCTTCACACGAGGGGGTATGGTCGACCCAAGAGCGGTGGTAAATTTAGTGCTGAAGGTCATCAGGATCCTTCCTCTAATTTGTGAGGTTATGGTGGAGAGTCTCTACATCATACACGAGGGTTCCATCGACCTCAGAACGGCTGTAATAATTTTAATAATCATGAGCAAGATGATCCTCATAATTCATGAGATCCTGGGTGAGAGCCTCTATGCTTTCTTCCCCCGAGAGCATGTACATTTCCTTCTACTAATCTGCAGGATCATCATCATGATCCAGGAGAACCAGGGAGGAAGCCTCCATGAGTTCCTACTACGACAGAGACCCTTCGACTTCACAGTCTTTAAAAATGTGCTGAATATTATAGACAGCATCGTGATGATGATGTCATGAAGTGGTGCCGTCCAGCCCGACACAGATCTTCTCTTTCTCTTTTGTGGGAGGACCTCCAGCTCCAGCAGTCCTCCTTCTCCACTCACCAGACCCCCAGCCAAGTCTGTGTGTGTGTGTGTGTGTGTGTGTGTATTGTACTGGAGTCTATCTGCACTGTGGACTCAACTGTCTTGTACTTTGTGTTCTCTGCTGCACCTGGTCCTGGAGGAACGTTGTTTCCTTTCAACATCTTCTTGTGTAGAGCTGAAATGATAATAAAGCTTCTCTTGAGTCTTGACTCGACTCTCTTGTGTGTGTGTGTTCTCGGACCGTGTATCTGTGGTTATTAATTTTTCACTTCAAATCCCAAAATTGGAGAAGAAGAAATGGAGTGTTATTCGTTTTCCGTTTCAAGAACAAAAATTAAATAACAAACAAACAGAAATTGAAAACCTGCTTGTATTTAAATTTTCCAAAATCAACATTTTCTATCAGTTCAACCAGAAATAAATAAACACACCAGCGCGTTCACACTGACATGCAGATATTTACTTCATATATAAACAGTGTAAATCAGGCACAAGTGTTATAAACAGTAATAATAATGTAACGACCCGTCTTCTGTTGTTCTGACGTTTGTGTTTGTATATTTGACGTGTATATATAGATATTTGCTCTATCTGCAAAAAACAAACATTATGAGGAAGTGATTTCAGTACTGGACGCTGTACACCATCGTGGTCGTGTTAGTTTATACTGGATGATTTATTTAGTTATCTTGTATTTTAGTATTTCTTGTTCTCAACCAATAAGCATCCAAACATGAATAAAATTACATGAACGAACTCTGTAGTAAATAAGGAGCAACAACAATCACATATATTTCAAAAAGTTATTTAGTTTATTTTAGTTAAAGCTGTTTATTAATGTGAGGTTTATCTGTGATGATAAACTGACGGTCTAAAAAGTGCACGAAGCAGAACGCTGAATAAAATACATAAACATTGTAATAGTGACACAGTGACGTGAACGATTAGTTCTACCTGTATTACAGAATTAAGATCTATACAGTAATAATATTAATGTAAACTTTGTGATGACGGTGAGACGTTATAAACAACATTCAGCTCTTTTATTTAGGATAAATAGTTTCTGTGTTAATTACAGGGGCAGGAAAAGGTACAACAAACACAAAAGTCATTACAGGAGAGGCGTTGTAACGTTGTTATTACTGTTTACCGTCTTCTCTACACTTGTGCTTGATTTACACTGTTTAAATGAAGTAAATTTCAGCACTTGCACGTTTATTTCCAGTTGAACTGATAAAAAAATGTTGATTTAGGTTTTTTTAATTTCTGCTCGTTTGTTATTTAATTTTTTAATTTCTGTTCGTTTTCCCCTTTTTCAATATTGTTTTTTGAAGTGAAAAGCAAATGACCACAGTTACACGGACCCTAGAGCTCACACTAAAGCTAAACAGCTTATTATAGGCCATAAGGTGAACACGTTTTTCGTTTCATCCCGTTCCCATATATGGGCACTAAATGATTTTTACTTTATTAAAAACATCCATTGGTTTAGAACGAGAAAATAAAAGTTCTCCATTTACTTTCCTGCAGTTTTTTTTAAAATTAGTGTTTAAAGTCGGCAATAGTTCCTTCCTCGCGTAGTTATATTGTGATCATGAGCGCCGCTCTTTGGAACCGCAATCCAAAATGTCTGCGCCCTTGTCAACAACATCGAGCAGTGAAGACGAGGATTATAGGACCAGAAAACCTTCCAAATCGCCCAAACAGGGTTACAAACAATGTTACATGCATCTCACTTCCATAAAGAAAAAAGACGCAAAGGATTTTACTCGCACGCGGTGGGATACCTTCAGAAACAGCGTTAAACGCTGGCTTGGATTGGAGGGTGAGAGCCAGAGGATAGCACAAACATATAAACATTGTATAGAAATGGAATAAGAGGATATTCCAGAAGATGCTGGATTCCACCTCACTTACTACAGGCGTTTTATAGACATACAGCGCTTATATGCTGCCGAGAAACGCGTCCCACTGTGTCCTGAAGCTTGAGATAGTAATGTGGGAGACGAGTCTGTGCCATCCTGTAGTACCTCAACAAGTGATTTCCCAACGAAGAAAAAGGAAAAGTACATAACTGTCACAGGCAAACGACAGAAGGACCATCTGTCACAGGCAGAAACGTTTTTAGCAGGTAAGAAAAAAATACACACACGATTGAACCTAAATTATATATATATATATATATAAAATACACTGCCAGGCCAAAAAAAGGTCACCACCTGGACTTAACTAAGCAAATGAATAAGAACCTCCCATTGGATAATTACTGCATGGGTGATTGTTTCAGCTGGTGCAGTGAGTAGCTTCTCATTTGTTAAACAACCATGTGGAAAGACACGTCCTGTGGTCGTGGAAAAGATGTTAATCTTCCAGACCTGAATCCCAGTGAGAATCTTTGGGATGTGCTGGAGGAGACTTTGTGCAGTGCTCCAAATCTCCCATCATCAATACAAGATCTTGGGGAAAAATGAATGCAGCTCTGGACAGAAATAAATGTTGTGACGTTGCAGAAGCTTGTGGAAACGATGCCACAGTGAATGTGTGCTGTAATCAAAGCTAAAGGCGCTACAACCAAATATTAGTGTGTGTGACTTTTTTTTGGCCAGGCAGTGCATATATACAGGGGTTGGACAAAATAACTGAAACACCTGGTTTTAGACCACAATAATTTATTAGTATGGTGTAGGGCCTCCTTTTGCGGCCAATACAGCGTCAATTCGTCTTGGAAATGACATATACAAGTCCTGCACAGTGGTCAGAGGGATTTTAAGCCATTTTTCTTGCAGGATAGTGGCCAGGTCACTACGTGATGCTGGTGGAGGAAAACGTTTCCTGACTCGTTTCTTTAAAACACCCCAAAGTGGCTCAATAATATTTAGATCTGGTGACTGTGCAGGCCATGGGAGATGTTCAACTTCACTTTCATGTTCATCAAACCAATCTTTCACCAGTCTTGCTGTGTGTATTGGTGCATTGTCATCCTGATACACGGCACCGCCATTGGATGCACATGGTCCTCCAGAATGGTTCGGTAGTCCTTGGCAGTGACGCGCCCATCTAGCACAAGTATTGGGCCAAGGGAATGCCATGATATGGCAGCCCAAACCATTACTGATCCACCCCCATGCTTCACTCTGGGCATGCAACAGTCTGGGTGGTACGCTTCTTTGGGGCTTCTCCACACCGTAACTCTCCCGGATGTGGGGAAAACAGTAAAGGTGGACTCATCAGAGAACAATACATGTTTCACATTGTCCACAGCCCAAGATTTGCGCTCCTTGCACCATTGAAACCGACGTTTGGCATTGGCACGAGTGACCAAAGGTTTGGCTATAGCAGCCCGGCCGTGTATATCGACCCTGTGGAGCTCCCGACGGACAGTTCTGGTGGAAACAGGAGAGTCGAGGTGCACATTTAATTCTGCCGTGATTTGGGCAGCCGTGGTTTTATGTTTTTTGGATACAATCCGGGTTAGCACCCGAACATCCCTTTCAGACAGCTTCCTCTTGCGTCCACAGTTAATCCTGTCGGATGTGGTTTGTCCTTCTTGGTGGTATGCTGACATTACCCTGGATACCGTGACTCTTGATACATCACAAAGACTTGCTGTCTTGGTCACAGATGCGCCAGCAAGACATGCACCAACAATTTGTCCTCTTTTGAACTCTGGTATGTCACCCATAATGTTGTGTGCATTGCAATATTTTGAGCAAAACTGTGCTCTTACCCTGCTAATTGAACCTTCACACTCTGCTCTTACTGGTGCAATGTGCAATTAATGAAGATTGGCCACCAGACTGGTCCAATTTAGCCATGTAACCTCACACACTAAAATGACAGGTGTTTCAGTTATTTTGTCCAACCCCTGTATATATATATATATATATATATATATATATTCTGAAATCGCTTTGTCAAGAACTCTTGATTCAACTGACTGCTAATATACTATATTTAAAAAAGAAGCCATTGTGAAAGTTATGGTGCGTAAAATGATATACATTCCAATTTTAATGTGTATTTACAGGAATGAGCCAAGCTTTGATGCCAGCTACATGATTTTCTGTGAGAAAGTTTTTGTCAGATGGAAGAAAGAAAGAGGCACTGGCAGAATTAATGAGACACTGTCTGAAAAGTAAAATGTGTGCCCCTTCGCCCGTCGGCAATGGATGACATCTTGAGGATGGAGAGCTAACAGTGACCTAGATGACAAAAATCCTGCCCCTGAAAGTGTTGCAGGAAGTCCACTGCAGTTGTAAGCAAGGCAAATGTGAGACAGGAAGATGTTCCTGTATGTCTGCAAGACTATGTTGTACCGATTTATGTCAATGCTAAAATTGACATGGAGGAATTATAGTGATGAGTAAGAGATGCACTGTGTTACCCAGGAGATGGACTGCACCATGATGATCTATGTGGTCAGGCACAGGGTGGCTAAGAGGGTGACTTACAAGGAGATATGATTTGAGAGTTGGAACACCTGGTAGCTCCAGCTACATTGTACTAAATGCTAGACTGAGTCGTGGTGTGACATTACCACATGTTTGAATGTTATGTATGAACTGATTTTAAGTTGTATTGCATATATTGCAGAATTCTCCATTTTTGCCATTATTCAAAACTAAAGGGGTTGAGTAACGAATTGACTCATTTAAACCATCTTGAACAAAAGTGTATTTTTTGTATTTTCTTCCTCCGAATATCCAGTCATTACTGACAATTTTGATCTGTATTTGATTTGGCATGTGTATGTATGCTTTTATTTAGTGCCAGCTTCTGAAGATCGACCATATTTTGTTCAAATTTGCCATATTTTATGGGCTCATTCCACACTTGAGCATGCTAATGCATTAATACTTGTCCTTAATGTTTAGGTACATGTATGAATGTCAGTTTGGGTTATATTTTGTGTTATTAAACTAAATATTAATAAAGTTAGAAGCAAAACCAGCACCATATAATTTTCGTTTTTTTCCATTTTACATGTATATACATTTATGGGCTGTGAAAAAAAAACTGCAGGATATTTTGTGGAGAACTGTTAACACAAAGTCTGTAACAGCATTGTCTATGCAAAAATGCTTTTAAAAAGTAGTGCCCAGACGTGGGAACGAAAATCACTTTCTAGGCACTTTTTCTTACTTCACCTTATGGCCTATTAAACACACCGTCAGTATTAAAAACATGTAAAAACCTTCAGTTCAACAACAAACTGATATAAAACTTTACATGTCTGGTCATAAAGAAATGAATCTATAAAGTAACACAGCAGTAAAACACACTTTAACACACAAGAACTGACATGTCATTGTCTCAAAACCACCTCAAACAGTAAAGTTACGACCCCTAGTGGTGGATGGTTACAATTTAAAGAACACAGGCTGATAAATTTTGCTTTGAACTACAAGGGGAAGTATAATTTAACTCTAAAGTAAATATATTAAAAGTCTAATTTTAATGTACTTCAAGTGCACTTGGATTAGTGATTAAATGCTTTAATTATTGTATATAGTCTCAGTTTAGTACTTAATAGAATTAAAGTTGAGCTTTTGTATTACTTTTGTATAATTACAGTATAATTAACACTCTTTAAGTGTATTGATCATTAGTGTGAGAGTAATACACTTTAGTGCACTCTAGTTTATTATAGATTAGTTTACTTACATCTAATTGTTGCTCACCAGGGACCTGAGCATGTCTGAGAAGGATTCTCACAGAGGGATGACGGTGTATGGGGATTTGTGCCTGTTCTGTGTGCTGATGTCGATGTTCCAGTTCATCCCAGAGCTGTTGAGTGGGGCTGAGTTCAGGATATTGGTGTTTGTTTAAACTGAACTTTTCTTCATGTTCTTATAGAACTTACTTTGTGCACAGGGGTACAGTCATGCTGGAACAGGACAGGGCCTTCCCTAAACTGTTGGAAGCACATCACGTCC